>NC_068996.1:15600270-15603099 GCF_001194135.2 Octopus bimaculoides | reverse complement strand
TTTGTCCCCTACCCCCACTTGACAACCGATGTGGTGTATGTACGTCCCCGACTTTTTTCAAAAAATGAAAAGTACAGAGGTCGCTTCATTGGACTAAAATATACTGCAAGGTAGAAGTCCAGCAAAGCCAAAATCTAATGACTGAAACAAGTGAGATAGTAAAGGACACACACAGTTCCCGTCTACCAAATCCACTGAACCCGGAATCATGTGCTTCAGTCCCACTGCGTAGCATCTTGGCAAGTGTCTTCTACTATAGAAGTTCGCTGCCCTCACACCTCTTTGCCTGTATATACACATTGAAGCTTTACTACATCGTCGTAAATTTTATCGACTGCTATTTCCAGTAAACATTGATGCCTTGTTGTATCACTACTCTCTCTCTCTCTCTCTCTCTGTATATATATATATATATATAATCACTGCACACTTTTTGTGTGTCCTCCATTTAAGGAGTAGAGCCTCAGTTCATTTAGCTTCTGTCAATTGCTCATCAGCTGCACCGAGGCAATGTTCTTGATGTCACAGCGTAGGACTGCCTCAACTCTTACTGTCACTTTGTGACTCTCATATTTCGGAACAGCAATCCAAGAAGCTGAGAATGAATGTTCCCTTTAAAAGCAACATAGTTTTTTTTCCCTTTTCTTTTTATTTTTTCTCCATGTTCTGAATGATCTCAGATTCCAACCAATCAGTCGTCTGCAAATTGTTGCCATCCTAATTATATAAACACAGATTAATGAACATTTATTACTAATACGGATTCCCAAGTCACACGTCGATTTTGACGCCGGGATTGCTATTCATTCCTAGTCTTGTTTATCTTGATTGCAATCTGCAGACCAAAAACGAAGCGTTGAAAATTATTTGGCATGAAACTTCATATTGTGTTCTTCAGTCCACTTTCTACATTGCATTCAAGTCTTTTTCTAACTGAGTTGTCCTCGAATGCCTGTGATACTTTTCACAGTTAGTGTAGCTGGTGAGAACGGCTGACTCTATGACTTTTTCTAAACACAGTCTCATCTGTTATCTGACAACGACAACACAGTTCTTGTAACCGTGTTTTCAGAACAAGAGTCGGTTCCTACCGAACTAGAGCAATATACAACGTCATCATGGTACAGACAACTTTGCCTTTCAGCCCTCCAGGATGCAAAAATAACAGACAAAAAGAAAAATGGAAAAAGTAGAAAGTAAGAAAAATAAAGCGATAAAGTATGTAATAGACAAGGATTAAGTTAAAAAATGAATGAAAGAATGGAAACGTAAGAGAAGGAAAGAAAAAAAACGAAGAAACAAAGAGAGGGGGAAAGCAGAGGAAAATGAAAAAAAGAGCATATATATATAGGCGCTGGAGAGGCTGTGTGGTAAGTAGCTTGCTCCCCAACTACATGGTTCTGGGTTCAAGTTCCACTTTTCTACTCTAGGCACAAGGTCCGAAATTTTTAGGGGAGGGGGCTAGTCGATTAGATCGACCCCAGTACGCAATTGGTATTTAACTTATCGATTCCGAAAGGATGAAAGGCAAAGTCGACCTCGGCGAAATTTGAACTCAGAACGTAACGGCAGACGAAATACGGCTAAGCAATTCGCCCGGCGTGCTAACGTTTCTGCGTGAATCTTCTGCTGTAGCCTTGGGTCAACCAAAGCCTTGTGAGTGGATTTGGTAGACGGAATCTGAAAGAAGCCCGTCGTATATATATATATATATATATATATATATATTTGTGTGTGTGTGTGTGTGTGTGTGTGTGTTTGCCCCCTCCACCATCGCTTGCAGATGCTGGTTTGTTTACGTCCCAGTAACTTAGCGGTTCGGCAAAGAGACCGATAGAATAAGTCCCGGACTTGATTTGCTCGACTAAAAGCGGTGCTCCAGCATTGTATGGTCGCAGTCAAATGACTGAAACATATAAAAGACTACATACTTACATATATATATATATATATATATATATATATGTCGGTCAGGATAATTAAACAAAAAGAGCGATAGACACAAACAAAAGAGTTGGACAATGTGGGAACGGAGAAAGAAAGAAATGGAGAAAAATGAAGGAGAAAAAGAAGGATAAAAAAAGAAAAATAATGAGGAAATAAATTAATGAAAGGAGAAATTTGATGAATTTGGTTAGTAGTCACCTATAAGAGGTTGCACCTCTTACATTCACAGAAAGATATTCTTTGTAATATATAAACTGTGATATTTGAAAAATTTGCTTCATGTCAGTAAACTTTGAAGAACTGAAGCCACGTACAGTTTCCTTCATGACTTTATTAACAGGGATCACTGAAACTTTGATTTACGCCTCTCTTCTGAGTAATTAAAGTTAATGAACTTGCGTGGATTTTACATGCTAGGGAAATACTTACTCATTCTTTGAATGGAATGCAGTATCGATAGAAAAAAAACAAAGAACTCGTGGCTGTGTGCTAAGAAGCCTGCTTCTCAACCACATGGTCCTTGGGTTCAGTCCCACTGCATTGTACCTTGGGCAAGCAAGTGTCTTCTACTGTAGCTTCGGGCCGACCAAAGCCTTATGAGTGAATTTGGTAGATGGAAACTGAAAGAAGACCATCATATGTAGTCGTCATGATTAACCGCTAACTCCCCAAATTTTTTTTATTCTCTCTGTTTATTTCCTCGTGTTCCTTTCTGTTGAAGAGCGTAGGCTCGAAAAGTAAAAGACTTTCTCACCTTCCCGAGCGTTAAACTAATACACCTGCTTGTTATTTATACACCTGTCTTCGTCTTTTGTTTTCTGTAAATTTCAACTATATATATATATATATATATATATACATGTGTGTGTTCTTGTGTTTGTC
>NC_068996.1:15590974-15599870 GCF_001194135.2 Octopus bimaculoides | reverse complement strand
CGAGTGGAGTGAAAACAAACATTTCAAACACTTTTTCACAAAAAAAAAAAAAAATGAAAGTCTACATTTTGCTCTCTGAAGATAGTCAATTGTTCGAAACGTTAGATTTTTACTCTTCTCTCTTAATAAATTCAATATAATTTTTTTTTTATATATAAACTTTTGCCAGTTAGCTTTAACTGACACTGATCACCAGTTTAGTTTTTTAAATCTGGATCTTACCTTAATTTATTCGTAACTAATAATATATATTATATTTCCTCTCGCTTCACATGACCGAAACTAAAATGAGTTACACAACCTAATGCGAAAAATATATTCCTAATGCGGTATTAGGTCTGGTAGATTCTTAGGTTCATGTAGTGCACGTATGTCATAATAGCATAGCTATTAAGTGGGCTTTATTTACTTTATTAAGTGGGCTGTTGCTCAGTCTACGATAACATTTTCGAGGATCGAACTAGTTGGTGTCCTTCCAATTGCACAACCAAGAATAACTGTCAAAATTTTACCTCGCATTTAGAAAACATTATAAGTGTATTATTATTTAATGCATCATCCTTTTTTGCATTGTTTCTCAGCTACGCAGCTTCGTACATTTTACTGCCAAATAAGAATTATTCACCTCTGCTACAAGTAGCGGTACATGTATGTTTACACATCTCAGAAAAAAAAACCAAAAAAACAAAGGAAGGAAAATAGATGCCGAAGTTGAAATGAAAATTAGCTAATTAATGTAAATTATTTCCAGATGAACTAATCCGGGTCTAATTTTTCTTATCCAAAATTATTTCTATTGAAGATATAGCTCTTCACATGACCAACAGAGAATTATTTGAATCATATTGTTGACTAACATGACAGTGCATTTAAATCTGCCATAGGCTCTTGAAATACTTTTCTTCTTTTATTTTTTCTATGTTTATTTTTTACTTTTATTATCTCTTTTTTTTTAAATTTTCTTTATTATGTGCCATGCATACAGGTGTCGGTGATCATGGATCTGCATACCAAACTCTGAAGATTCATGATTTTTCTTTGAAAAAGATACAGCAGTTGGTTCCCCAGTTCTTTTAAAAGAAATTTATTTACATTTTAGTCTGCTGTTTCCTACTTTCTCGGGGTTACTTTTTTGAGGCAGCGGGTCTATATAATCCTTTGGCTGGTTCAAAGGGGGCTGTTTCAAATAACATCAAGGCATTTTCACACTCCGTTGGGTCAGGACAAATGTCTACTGAACAAACTCTTTCGAGTCTTGCTTGCCTTTTCCATAGAACGCTTTGCTATTTCACCCATATCTGAAACTATTGATAGGTAAGTACCACTTGGCCAAGTTCTAATTAAGAAAGGGATCCATCTCCTATAAAACTTCTAAATTCTTGAGTTGAAACCTCACCACCAAATATGGTTGAATGTCTTTTGTCAATGACATCTTCCTCTGTTTCTGATTCTTTATACTTTGTATCAACATGCAATTACTTTCTTTGTTCAGACTGAATTTTCAAAATTTGTATGGTGCAAAAATTAACTAGAGCTGTTTTGGGGGTTCTTTCTTCTAAAAATCACCTTCTTTCCGAATGTCACCATTAATGCTGACTTTAGGCGGTCGATTATTTGAAATGTTCCAAACGTGGCCGTTCCAACTTTCGTAAAACAGTCTGTATCTAGATATATTAAGGAATTTTCTTTGAAATCTTTTCACTAACTAACAATTCTTAGCGTCCACCATTAATGAGTTGCAAAACAAGATTTTTCACGTGTTAAGAAATGAGGCCTTAGCCATTTAGCATTTAAACCAGCCATATCCGGCCGAAACATTCTTCCCATTTTATGTTCAAACAGGCCAGATCCAGCCTCTCACATCTACACTACATTATCGTTCTAAAAATAAACATTGAATTCTCAAAGTTGTGAGATAATGCATGATTAACTAAAAACAATTTAAACGAGAGTACTAAAAATGAACTCGACCGCTCTCAAAAATTAAATAAAAAAACCTGGAAAAATAATCCAAAATCCTCGTCCGGTACCTGATCAATCACAATGGTAGTCATGGAATGTGACTACCTCCTTTAGTATTCTTCTTGCATAGATGTATGTATATATGTAAAGATACTGTAAGGTGTTAATATGTATGTATAATATATAATATACATTTTACATACATATTATATAACAATAACATAAAAATATGTTAGTGTTATTTAATTTCTGAACGGTCTTACTTCCGTTTGTTTATGTAGTTTGATTTCTTCATCGAGACGCGAGTAAAATTAATAATAGAGAAACGAAAATAAAACTTTGAAAACAGCTTAAAGGGAGATAATTGAGAAAGACTTGAAAGTCAACGTAAGATTGTGATCATGTAACAAATAATCCAAAATACTCCTCCGGTACCGGATCGATCCCAAAATCTAATCAGTCACGAAGCCAAACATCCCTGGAAGTTTCATGCGAATCCATCCAGCGATTCTTGAGATATCTTGTACACGGATAAACAAACAAACACGAAAACAATACCTTCGCCTTCGCTAAGGCAGAAGTGATAAATAAGCAATACATTTAACAGAGTAAAATGGATGCTAAAGGGTTAAAGCAAACGGTTCCCTTCTCTTTATGCAGTGAAGAGTTTTCCTCGTTTTCCTTTTCTTCTTTTTGTTTTCCAAGTCTGGTGGATTCCTTTGTTTATTTGTACCATATGCATTTGTCGCCCCTTTTGTTGTAATAATATTAATGCTGGTTGTTTCCTGCTGTTATTTCTTTTGTTGTTGCTGCTCCAATGGCAGTAGCTAGCCAACCTCCCAATCACCACCACATGCCACATCACTGGTTATTTCTGTTATTTATCATTATTATTTTTTATATTGCTACCGTGGTAATAGCTCCTCCCTCTTAAAATTGGCTTCTGTATCGTTGCTATTGTCGTTTTTTGTTATTGCTGATGTTGTTTCTGTCGTCGTTTAACCCGCAGGTCAACCCTGACCAAGATAATTTATGATTAAATGGTTTGTAGTCGCTGCCATCAGGTCATTTGTTTCAGACTTAGTATAGCAAGGACTACATTATCCAGTGTGTCCTTGCTTATTTTCGACGGCAGAGTTGTGGTTTTCGCTGTTATTTCTACTAAACTGAATGACCACTTAGAGGCTTCTTCATTCGATGTATTGCTCAGAAAGATTTTAGATCGTATGCTCAGTCTCAGAACAAACGTTATTTGCGTCTCGCATTTTCTTCTGCGTATCATAAACATACCTAAAAGACACCTCTTAGGGACGTGCTGTTTTAAACCATAATATATATCGGAGGGAAACAGAAATCATCCCTGCAACGGCTGATGAGAACGCTGAATGCATTTCTGCCCTAACGCGCGTTGTCAATATACTGTACTCACACCCAACCGCATGCTTATGTGAAAATTGTCACCAGGGATAAAAACAGTAAATAAGGAATTTCTATATCTGCCGATTTAGTAATACCAGGAAAATAGTGTATTAAGTTTGTCATCCACGATGGCTTTACATTAAGTATGATACATGCATGGCTATACCATTTACGGTTTTACATGGTTAAGACTACTTCTGTTACATTTAACAGATTTTCGTTCTGCAGGGCGGCTGTTCGTAATACCAGCTATTGCTCATTCCTATTTTCGTATATATATCAGAGGTGATAAATTTCGTCTAAACATGCGGAATGCCCAAAGAAGCGAAAATGCATCTGTCGTTCACATCAGCCACTGCTGTGACGATCTTGGTCTTTCTCTGACACGTATGGTTTTTTAAAGGGAAACGCGTCCATAAGAAATATCTCTGGATGAAGACAGTTGTAAATTTGTCTATCACGGTGTATTTTCATTAAGTAAGATACATTCATGGCTATATGCATGAAGGTATGTCTTTTATATATATATATATATATATATATATATGAGTATGTATGCACATACATGCAGACATACAAACTTACATACATACACACACACACACACACACACACACATACGTACTACGTACATACATACATACATAAGTGGTAGGAGACAGAAAAGCATACGGAAAAACAGTTAAAACATACGTATAAGAAACGCTGATATGCAAACCCCTCATAAGCTGTCGACCAAATATTACCATTGTTTCGACACTTACGATGTTTATACTGCTTAATTTGCATAAGCTGCTGTGGAGGAAATGACTGCACATATAAGTAAATAACTGTATTTTAATGCGTAGGATTTCGATACAATAGATAGAGTGGATATAGCATCAAACCATCAAACAGATTATGAAACTTCACAGTTGCGACTCGTAGTCCGACGACTTCGACGACTGCTATTGAGTTCATGAATTAACATAAACAAACATAGAATTCCTTTTTTAAGAGTGGAACTCGAAATAGGTAAAGCTCTAAATAAAAGTATTTAAATATTAGCATAAAAAATTCAGTTGGAAAGAAAATGCTGAAGGAGGCTAGTGACACATGACCCTAAAAATTCTGCAGACATGACCACCTTTTCATCATTGTGCCATCTTTTGAATTTCTCAGTTCGATAGCCTTAAACTCTTCCTATCAAATTGGGTTTCTGAACCCAGTATTTACTCGTTTCATCTACAGTTTTATCTTTTTCGAGTTTCACCGTTTAAAATCGAATTATTTCACATCTCTCGAAGTTTCTAAATTCTTATGATGTAAACATTTATTTGTGTGTGTGTGTGTATATATATATATATATATATATATATATATAGGCGCTGGCGCGGTTGTGTGGTAAGTTGTTTGCTACCCAACCAAATGGTTCCGAGTTCCGTCCTACGACACAGAACCTTGGACAATCGTCTTCTTCTAATGCCTCGGATCGATCAGAGCCTTGTGAGTGGGTCTTGTAGAGAGAAAAATTGAAAGAAGCTCGTCGTATATATGTGTGTATGTTTGTGTTTGTGTGTGTATGTGAGCATGTGTATGTGTGTGTGCGCGTGTGTGTGCCTTTGTGTCTGTGTTTGACTCCACAACTGCTTGTTTTATCGGTGTTGGTGTATTTATGTCCCTGTAACAATGGTTTGGCAAAAAAAATAACAAACACTGAGAGAATAAGGATTAGGCTTTAAAAGAAAAGTTCTGGTACTGATTCGTTCGACTAAAAAGTACTCAAGGCGGTGCCCCAGCATGGCCGCAGTCTCATGATTAAAATAAGCAAAAAGTATATATATATGAGTATGTATGCACATACATGCAGACATACAAACTTACATACACACACACACACACACACACACACACACATACATACGTACTACGTACATACATACATACATAAGTGGTAGGAGACAAAAAAGCATACGGAAAAACAGTTAAAACACACAATGTAATTTCAAGGTTGAATTATCGGAAAGTATTTTAAAATAAACTCGTATATCGATTAGTTGACATGATGGAGAGAAAAGGTAAGCGTTAGGAATTTAAAGTGCTTAGTATTTTCTGAAAAAAATAGGAAAATTGAAAAATTGTGAAACGGAAAACAAAAAAATGGTGAGAAAAAAAGACGAGAGGAATTGCTCACAGCAGTAGCAACAACAACGACGACGACGACGACGACGACGACGACGAAAACAACAAAAACGACAACAGCAGCAGCAGCAGTAACAAAAGCAGCAGCAACAGCAGCAGTAAAACGGAATAAATAGATGAAGAAAAGCAGAGAAAAATGGAAGAAAAAATAACGAAGTCTGCAATTGTGATGGGGACAGCTATTGCGATTGCGATATCAGTCATGATGATGCTGAAGAGGTGGAGGGGAGGAAGAAGGGGAGGAAGAAAAGGAGGAGGAGGACGAGGAGGTGGATGAGGAGGAGGGGGAGGAGAAATAGAAGGAGTAGGATATTACTGTTAACTAGTAATGCTTCAACTGATACTGAAAGTGATGATGATGATGATGATGACGGTGATTGTGGTAGCGAAGTGAAATGTACCAATAACAGCATCAACAGCCAACGTCAAGAAGAAAAAGAAATGGAAGCAGGAGGTGGACAATAGATGAAGGAGACTGATGGATGAAGAAGAAGAAAGGAGGCGGAGGAAGAGGAAGGAGAGGAGGAGGAGGAGGAGAAGGAGGACGAGAGGGAGAGAGGAGAAGAGGAGCGAGGAAGAGTAGAGGGAGGAGGAGAAGAGGGAGGAGGAGGAGGAGGGTAGTTGTGGTGGTGGTAGTAGTGTGGTTTACGATGATGATGACGAGGAAGAAAGGAGGAGGAGGAGGAGGAGGAGAAGGAGGGTGAGAGGAGAAGAGGAGCGTGGAGAAGCGTGGAGAAGAGGAGCGTAGAGGCGAGGAGAAGAGGAGAAGAGGGAGGAAAAGAAGATGGAGGATGAGGGTAGTTGTGGTGGTGGTGGCGGTCGTGGCTATAGTGTTGGGGTTAGTGGTGGTGGTAGTGGTGGTAGTGTGGTTTACGACGATGATGATGAGGAAGAATGAGAATGAGAATGATGAGGAGGATGAATAAGAATAAGACGATGATGATGATGAAGAAGAAAAAGAACAAGAAGAAGTAAAAGAAAAGGAACAACAACAACAACGTAAACAATAACAACAACATCAACATCAACAGCAGCAAGATATACGAGTGCATAAGCGAGAATCCGAAAAGCAGACGACAACAACAACAACGCCAGAAGAATATTCAGTTGGGTTGGCTGAGCTGATGTTGTTTAATTGTTGGCTGGAGAAATCGGACGACGGAGAAGTGGTTTGGCGATTAACGCCCGGATATTCCGTTCAGGTTTCTATTGCAACGAATGATTGACGAGCCAACGGTGAACCTCGTGTCAAATGCAGATAGTTTGCCTTTTATTTGCAATTTATGATATGCAATGAAAAGCAGAAAGCAACGAAGACAATGTGATGAGAATAACAACAATAACAAGAGCAGCACCAACAACAACAACTACTGCTGCTGCTGCTGCTGCTGCTACTACTACTACTGCTGCTGTTATTGTGGTAATAACAAGAGCAAGAATATCAATAGCAACAACCACAACAACAACTTCATCAGTATTTGTAATGGCGACAAACAGGAGGAAAACAAAAGGAGCAGCGGCAACAGAAGCGGCGGTTGTAGCAATAGTAGTAGTAGCAGTAGCAGCAGCAGCAGTAGTAGTAGTAGTAGTAGTAGTGGTGGTGGTGGTGGTGGTGGTGGTGGTGGAAGAAGGAGATGATGATGATGGTGGTAGTGGTGGCGGTGGTGGTGGTGGTGGTGTTGGTAGTGATGGTAATAACGATGACGAAGGGATTAGGGTAGTAGTAGTGGAGAAGAAGACGGCGATAACGGAGACAAAGATGTCAACGACGATGATAAATATGACGAGGAAAACAATAACAATTATTATTATTATTATTATTATTATTATTATTATTCGAGCTGGCAGAATCGTTTGCACGCCAGGAAAAATGCTTAGCGGTACTTCGTCCGTCTTTAAGCTCTAAGTTCAAATTCCACCGGGGTCGACTTTCGGAGTCGATGTAATCGACTAGTCCCCTCCCTCCAAAATTTCAGGTCATGTGTCATGTCCAGTAGAAAGGATTAATAATGATAATAATAATAATAATAGTAATAGTAATAGTACTACTACTACTACTACTACTACTAATATAATGATAAAGCAAGCTGGCGGTATCGTTAGCACATAAGACAAAATGGCATTTCATCCTTTTTTGCCGTCATTCTTTCGGCAGTAAAATAAGAACTGGTTGAGCACTTAGGATCGATACAATCGCCTCAGCTCCTCCACCGAAATTGTTGGCCTTCGGACAAACTTTGAATATAACACAGCCACCACCACCACCACCACCATCATCATCATCACCATTGACAGAGGTTAGCTGTCAATGTCGATGAAATAAGTACCAGCAACGTAATTAGGGGCAATCTAATCGACTAGACTCCAACCCGCCCGGCAAAATTTCAGGCCCTGTGCCTACCGTAGAAAATATTGTTGTTTATTGCCAAAGGTGAACTTGTTTCGAAAGATCCGTCAGTTTGTGTTTTGATTTCCTTATCAAAAGCCCGTCATTGTTTGATTTTATCGTCCCATCTTGTCCCTTAGTTCACAGAACCACAAGGAGTATGACCATCTGGTTTCTTAATTCTCCTTGCAGGGCAAAATTTTAAAACAAAGCAACTTCTTTTCTAGGCAAAATAATTTGGAAGTAGCGTTGTCTTCTTCGAGCCGAGAAGTCGAGTAGGTGTTTTAAACGTGAAACCGTTTTACTCAGTGAACTCTTTACGCAATTCTTCAAACCTAATTCAAAATGGTAGCGGTCCGGACAAATATCACAAAACATATTTCCAACGCTCTAATGTTTCGGCCAAATACAAAACTGAATGCTGTTGTTGTTGTTGCTGCTGCTGCTGCTGCTGCTGCTGATGATGATGATGATAATGATGATGATGGGTGATGGATGATGAGTGATGACGATGATGATGGTGGTGGCAGTGGTGGTGATGATGATGATGAAATCGATGGCGACAACAACAGTGACCATAACAATGGCGGTAGCGTTCGTAACGTTTGTCGTGATGATAATTGCAGCGGATGGAGAAATATTAATCAACTATAATTATAACTGTAGTGATTGATAATAAATCATTAGCTTAATTATGCATTGTATTTTTTTTTCTTCTTAAAAGAGAAGGAAACGGGGAAATAATTGTGAAATTAAATTGATATTAATTTTAAATGGAATGAAACGGTGAAGTGACTGAGATTATTGATCGAATGGTGGTTAAGACAAATGTAGACTTATTTCAGTGTTTTTAGTTAATTCGTTTAGTTTAACTCGTAAAATATAAATGAATGATGGAAGTAAATAAGGAAGGGAGGGAGGGGGGAGGAAGGAAGGAAGGAAGGAAGG
>NC_068996.1:15587891-15588674 GCF_001194135.2 Octopus bimaculoides | reverse complement strand
AGCAATGATAACGCCCGCCCAGACCAGGTCTGGGTTAGAGCGGTCACCTTGCTGGTCACCTCACTCCAATTTTTCTCTATCTGGAGGTCTGGACCTATCCAGATTCCGAGCAACTTAACAGGACCTTGCGTCCGACGCCCCACGACGTTATTGGACGCCATCGGCTTGCGCCTCTAGGTGCCGAGTTGCAAACCGACCGACTTGTCCTTGTTAACCTTTGCTCCTGCCACCGCCTCGTAACTTTTGATGGCCTTTTCCACCACTGGAATCTGGCCCTCATCCACCACGATGATGGAAATGTCATCCGCGTACGCTGTAGCTCTTCTTCCACACCATAGATCAAGCGGAGCGCCCCCTAGTGCCTCCAACTTCCGCAGCAATGTCTCCAGAGCCAACACATACAGAAGCGGGGATAGGGGGCACCCCTGACGAACTGAACGCTCGATCCTGAACCCGTTTACCTTGACTACAGACTCGATGTCGCTGTACAAAGCAGCAATCCAACCGCGGAAGGTCGGGCATAGGCCAGCCTTCTCGAGGACCGCCGCCAAGTACCGATGGTCGACCCTATCAAACGCCTTAGACTGGTCTAAATGTACCAGTGCCCCTCCTGCTAAGCCAGAAAGTTTCCTTATCCTCTCTAAGGAGTAGCGTATAAGGTGGAGATTGTTGTGTATCGACCTGCCTGGGATAGCACAAGTTTGTGCTTCCCCAACAAGTTCGCCCACGACTCGCTCCAACCTTTTCGCTAACACATTGGACAAAATCTTTAACTCTGTATTT
>NC_068996.1:15582910-15585879 GCF_001194135.2 Octopus bimaculoides | reverse complement strand
ATTGTGGGCAATCCACACGAATGTGGCCCACTTTTCCACATTCGTAGCAGGTGGGTTTTCTTCCTTCCACCTGCACTCTAAGGGCCACATTATTGCCCACGAGCACTCTTCCTGGTAGTGCCTGAAGGTCTTCTTGTGCCCCCTGTATAATTACTATGACGTTCTTCCCTAGCCAATACTGCGGAGAAGAGCATTTCACTGATAGAATTTTTATCCGGTCCGTCCTATTAAACAACAGGGCGGCCACCACTTCTTTCGGGTCGAATTCCGGTGGCACTTCATTAATTTTCACGCTGGCAGTTCTCTTCCCCATATATGATGGTAGCAGTAGCACCTCTTTGTTTTTAAGGGGACACACAGAATGCCCGCGGGCCACCTCTTCCTCTGGGAAACGGACCTCCACAGTACCATATGCCCGCCCCCTTGCGATATACACAACATCTTTCCATATCGGGGCCAAGCATTGTTCAATAATATTTTTTTCAAAGTGTTTAAACCTTTTGTCCTTTAGACAGAAGGTTTTAAACACTACGGTCCGTTTCTCCGTGTCTAAAACACTGGAGGAGGGTGATATCGTAACATCACCAACCTCCTCCTTCATTCTTTTAAACACATCTTTCAATTCTTGGATATTTATTTCAATATTTTCCGTTGCCACTGCGGCAACCGTGGAGAATTTCTTCCGCTGTTATACTCACTCTCTGCGAGAGTACACTTCTCGTGTATTATCTCAACCGACATAATTCGGTTGGCGTATTAACAAAAATTTTAAAAATTAATTGGTTTCCCACACAAAGTGGGAAGCCTATAAAAAAGTTTTCCTCTTAAAGAGTACAAAATGTTCGAATCCCACCCCCGTTTGGGGGAGGGGCACAAAAATAGTCTAGAAAGACTATTCAGAGTTCACAAAATAAAATAAAATGTTTCACCAAATGCCGCAATGGCCAGCAACTACAGTTCAACAATTTTTCTGTAATAATTTCTTCGTTCAACAGCAAAAAATCCAATAACAACAGCAATAACAACAACAACAACAACAACAAAACGCTTACCAGGAGCCAGTAAAAACTACCTCTTCACTGTAGTGAGGGAAGCAAGCTTCTTACCACACGGCCACGCATGCGCCTGAAGACATTTGCTATCTGTTTTATCTTTTACTTGTTTCAGTCGTTTGAATGCGGCCATGCTAGGGCACTGCCTTGAAATGGTTTTAAATCGAATAAATCGACCCCAGGACTTATTTTGTTTGAGACTTGTACTTATTCTATCTGTCTCTTCTACGAAAGGCTAAGGTACGGGGACTTATGCACACCAACACTGGTTGCCAAACGGTGGTGCGTGGGGGTAGGGAGTGGACACACAGAGAGACACACACACACACACACACACACACACACACACACACACACACACATATACATAAGACAGGCTTCTTTCAGTTTCCGTCTACCAAATCTACTCACAAGGCTTTGGTTGGCCTGAAGCTATTGTAGAAGACACTTGTTCACCGTGCTATGCAGTGGGACCGAACTCGGAACCATGTGGTTGGGAAGCAAGCTTCTATCCACACAGCCACGCCATCTAAGTACTAACTAGGCTCGACGTTGCTTAACTTCGGTGATCGGATGAGAACCGGTGTATTCAACGTGATATTGCCGTAAGCCATACGTAATATATGTAACCTACACACACACACACACACACACATATATGTATGCATATTCTTTTTCAGCGAGTTCCTTATTTAGGAAAGGTACTTGGGCCATCAATCTTTCAATGCACCAATTTACAAAACGGTGCCGTTTA
Source organism: Octopus bimaculoides (assembly GCF_001194135.2). Classification (NCBI taxonomy): domain Eukaryota; kingdom Metazoa; phylum Mollusca; class Cephalopoda; order Octopoda; family Octopodidae; genus Octopus; species Octopus bimaculoides. The sequence goes on along the minus strand of NC_068996.1, from coordinate 15,584,073 downwards.
GAAGTACACAACACCGTTTGATTAGCATGTACGGTTGGTCATAAATTGTAAAGGCGACAGGAAACGTCCTTCGTATATCTTTCGTCAAACAGCTTCATAATGGCAAACTTCACCGGTGTTGCCCACACGATTTAATGGTTTCTGTCTAAAGACAATTTATAATACGTAGAACGCCTATTTATAAATAAGGGTAAACCGTCACCGACACGGCATTTTCTTAAACCCAACAAAACCGTTTCAAGAAGTCCGTGTGTGAAATAAGAAAAGCCTAAAAAAATTAAGACTGAAATAGTCTTGTGCTCATATCGTGTAAAGGGTGTTGTGTTGTGATCTGAGACAAATACTGAAAGATTATCGTTGTAGTAATTACCTACTTATCTACCATCAAGAAACATGAAGGTAATTGCAGGGGTGTGACAGGCTACTGCAGATTTGTATATATTGGCTCAATAATGTTGCTGCAGCTGTTGTTGTTGGTGTTTAGCCTTTGATAAACCTTCATCCAGTAAGATCTATGACAAAATGTATTCCATTTGCGACCACCCTGTCTTATTGATATTAATAAGGCTGTAAACCGGCAGAATCGTTACCGCGCCGGACAAAATGCTTAGCGGCATTTTGTCCGTCTTTACCTTCCGAGTTCAAAGTCCGTCGAGGTCGACTTTGCCTTCCATCCTTTCAGTCTCCATGAAATAAGTACCAGTTGAATACTGGGGGTCGATGTTATCCACTTAAACCTCCCCACCTCCACCAACAATTGCTGGCATTGTGCCAAATTTTGGAACTAGCATTATACGATTAAATTTATTCAATGTAATCGTTCATTATTTAAGGTGCTTTTGATGCTTGAAAGAGACTTAGCTGCTATTACTAATTGATCGAGCCACAACCCAGATAACAGTAGTGATGTGAACATTAGTACTGATCCCTTATTTACTTTGATATTCTCATATTGCTCTCTCTCTCTCTCCCTGTATATATATATATATATATATATATATATATATTTAAATTATATGTATTTATTTTATCCTAACTAATAATAAATCGGATAGAATAAATGGGTTAATAGAAACCAGGGTAGCAAAGATCACAAAATAACCGTGGTGTAATTCCTGTTTTTGAGGCAGAAACTCCTTGATATTTTGGGTATATATATATAT
>NC_068996.1:15581347-15582719 GCF_001194135.2 Octopus bimaculoides | reverse complement strand
ATATATATATATATATATATACATAGGCGCAGGAGTGGCTGTGTGGTAAGTAGCTTGCTTACCAACCACATGGTTCTGGGTTCAGTCGCACATTGGGCAAGTGTCTTCTACTATAGCCTCGGGCCGACCAAAGCCTTGTGAGTGGATTTGGTAGACGGAAACTGAAAGAAGCCCGTCGTATATATGTATATATAAATATACATGTGTATGTGTGTGTATGTATGTTTGTGTGTCTGTGTTTGTCCGCCCAGCATCGCTTGACAACCGATGCTGGTGTGTTTACGTTCCCGTAACTTAGCGGTTCGGCAAAAGGGACCGATAGAATAAGTACTGGATTTACAGAGAATAAGTTCTGGGGTCGATTTCTTCGACTAAAGGCGGTGCTCCAGCATGGCCACAGTCAAATGACTGAAACAAGTAAAAGAGTAAAAGAGTATACATAATATATATACACACGCATATATAAGTATATTGTGTTCTATATCCACACTATTCTTCATACATGCTTTTCTATAAACATTATTCTCTGTCAGTTCGACGACGAGAGTTTTATTGCTCTGATCAACGGAACAGCCTGCTCGTGAAATTAACGTGCAAGTGGCTGAGCACTCCACAGACACATGTGCCCTTAACGCAGGTCTCAGGGTTATTCAGCATGAAACAGAGTGTAACAAGGGTGGCCCTTTGAGTTACACGTACTACTCATTTTTGCCGGCTGAGTGGACTAGAGCAACGTGAAATAAAGTATCTTGCTCGAGGATGCAACGCTCCGACAGGAATCGAACTCACGACCTTACATTCTTGAACCGAATACCTTAACCATTAAGCTACGCACGATCCCGTTTTCTGTATACACACTGGTTTGTAAGCATACTGCACTCTGCATGACGATGATGATGATGATGATGATGATGACGACCACCTCCACGACTATTAAACTTGTACGATATATACTCTTTTCTACTCTGGGCACAAGGTCCGAAAGTTTTGTACGCAACTGGTACTTAATTTATCGAACCCGAAAGAATGAGAGGTAACGTCGACCTCGGCGGAATTTGAACTCAGGACATAAAGACAGACGAAATACCAATTTCAATTTCTTTATTGCCCACAGGGGGCCAAACATAGAATGGTACAAAACAACTGATTGGGATCAGTAATGCGAATGGTTTACATAAATATGACTTTAAAATTTTTTATAAAATATAAAAAATCGAATGATATTAACAGTACGTTAGACAACACAAATGAAGCGATGATCAGGCCACGCTCCGACCCCACGAGCCCCTATCTATCGCTGGCACCTTTTTTTTTTCTTTTTTTTCTGACTATTCACACGGTTCCTTGCACGCACAACACTCGTGCAACATGC
>NC_068996.1:15579429-15580075 GCF_001194135.2 Octopus bimaculoides | reverse complement strand
CTTCGAAAGGAAACCGTTCACCCGAACTATCGAGTCAATGTTGTGGTACAAAGCAATAAACCACCTGAGGAAGCCAAGGTCCAAACCGAACCGCGAAAGCACAGTCGCCAGGTATCGATGGTCAACCCTATCAAAAGCTTTAGACTGGTCCAAATGTACCAGTGCCCCACCTTTGCCAGATTTATTATCAACCCTCTCTATGGTATAGCGAATAAGATGGAGGGTATCCTGAATGGTTTTGCCTGGGATGGCACATGTCTGCCTCCCCGACTATACCATCCGCGACACGCGCCAACCTTTTCGCTAAGACCTTGGCCAAAATCTTCACTTCTGCGTTTAACAGAGTGATGGGCCTGAAATTCTCTATAACGTCCCCCTTGTCCGGGTCCTTTCTGACCAACGTACTCTCCGGCGCACAGATCTGGGGATAAACCTATTCTGTTGCTAGTTCGCGTAAACGTCAGCCAGTAGATGCCCGAACAAGTCTGGCATACATTTATACACCTCATACGGAAGACCATCAAGTCCCGGCGACTTACCCGCTTTACAGTCGGCCAAAGCCTCCTTCACCTCCCCAGGCGTGATTGGCCCTTCGCAAGACTCCGCATCCGACCCCGACAGACACGGCAGACCGGCAAGAAACTCC
>NC_068996.1:15577636-15578340 GCF_001194135.2 Octopus bimaculoides | reverse complement strand
TCAACATTTTTGCTGTGAAGTGCTACTATCCCTCTGTCCTCCACTTCTTTCCTTGTTATTTGTGGTCGGTTTCTTTTTGCTGCTTTTGTTGGTCGTTGTTCTATAGTAGTCGCCACTCTCGGTTGAGCTGCTGATTGTATTTTCTTACGTTTGTTGTTTTCTTCTCGTCTTTTTCTTCTTTTTCTTCTTCTTCCTCTTCTTTCTCCTCTTCCTCGTCTTCCTTATTTTCCATGCAGTTCCTTCGAATGTGGCCTAATTTGCCGCACAAAAAACACGAGGGCTTTCGACCCTCGACAAAAACGTTGAGGAACAACTCCTCCCCAACTTCTATTTTTTCTGGAAGTTGTTCAATTACAGCCTGTTCTCCTTGAATTAATAAGTGGACTGTGTGGCCTATCCAATATGGTTTTTCAGTGACGATAGCTTGAAGTATATTTACCTCATCTACCTTCTTTGCCAGGACCGCTGCCATCAACCACATTGGGTCAATTTGAGGTGGGACCTTTGTTATTTTTACATTGGATGTCCTCATCCCCATGTAAATCGGTATCAAAATTATATCCTCGGTTTCCAAGGATTTTACAGAGTGCACTTGTGCAGTTTCAATGTTTTTAAAATGTATCTCAATGGTACCGAATTTTTTGCCTCTTGCTAGATACGTAATGTCCTGCCAAATGGGCTTTAGACCTTGTTCAATTCTTTCT
>NC_068996.1:15574019-15577042 GCF_001194135.2 Octopus bimaculoides | reverse complement strand
CCTCTTCACCAGACGAAGATACATTATTCGGCATCTTGCCAGCAATTACTGTTTCCCCCATAGGGGAAACACACGATAGTTTTCAAACGAAGACTATCACACAATAGTTATGACAAGAACACACAAAAACAGTCAATGGAAACTTGCACTTACTGTACAGACGCACTCAAATAACTAGTAACAATCCAATCTCACGGAGTCGCTACACCGCTAAGCATTTCAACCGGTGTCACACAGACGAAATACCGCTAAGCATTTCGCCCGGCGTGCTAACGTTTCTACCAGCTTGCCGCCTTTGATTAAATGATTATATTATTTAGAACTGAGTTTATTCGATTATATCATCCCCCGTCCTCTCCTGGTAGAGTTGTTGATATTTTAATTTAGAACGTAAATGAATGCAATCAATTATTTTGTTAAGGTTATTTCCACAAATATTCAATATAAATTATAGCCAGCACTGATTTTTGTTACAACGTTTCGTATCGAGACGTCAGATGTAAACAGACAATGAGATCGAAGACAAAAATGGGTAATGCGTGTATATACATATTTCGGGGGTTGTTACCTCTTCATCAGGACCCACCTAACCCATTCTCGTTTCTGAACACATTGCTTATATAGCCACCCTATACAACGGTTTTAAGCTATTGGATATGTTGTTGGCACTCCCTCGCTTACGACGTCGAGGGTTCTGCTCGTGAAATTAACGTGCAAGTGGCTGAGCACTCCACAGCCACGTGTACCCTTAACGTAGTTCTCGGGGATATTCAGCGTGACACAGTGTGACAAGGCTGACCCTTTGAATTAGAGGCACAACAGAAACAGGAAGTAAGAGTGAGAGAAAGTTGTGGTGAAAGAGTACAGCAGGGTTCGCCACTATCCCTTGCCGGAGCCTCATGGAGCTTTAGGTGTTTTTGCTCAATAAGCACTCACAACGCCCGGTCTGGGAAGCGAAACCCCGATCCTATGACTGCGAGTCCGCTGCCCTAACCACTGGGCCATTGCGCCTCCACTCATTGGATATACCAATTTACATATTAGACGCATTCCTGGAGCTGGTATGTAAACCACGTGCCTACAAATCAATAATGAATACAAATCTTGCAATAAATTTTCTGTGATATTGTACTAAACCCGCTATCCCAAAACTTATTTTGTACAAATTCTTCCATTTACGAAACCATTTTCTCATACACTATACCAGTTCTTCAACTCGCGACTCTAAATTTTTTTCTACACAAATCTCTGATTTTGTCATGGATGACTTGTGCCATACACTTCTAACTCAGAGCCCTGAATATACCATATATTCACACATTAAGGTTGTTATACGAATCAACTCCAGCCATCGCTCACAAGCATCCATAAATAAGTGTCGTGTACCATACCTTCGCTAATTGTTTTAGCGAAGCAGACAGACAAACTCTCAGCCTCCTATCTCTTTGACCTTGCAAAACACTCAACACAGTGTTTACTCTTTTACTCTTTTACTTGTTTCAGTTATTTGACTGCGGCCATGATGGAGCACCGCCTTTAGTCGAGCAAATCGATCTCCAGGACTTATTCTTTGGAAGCCTAGTACTTATTCTATCGGTCTCTTTTTGCCGAACCGCTAAGTTACAGGGACGTAAACACACCACCATCGGTTGTCAAGCGATGTTGGTGGGGACAAACACAGATGCACAAACACACATATATATATATATATATACATATATATGACGGGCTTCTTTCAGTTTCCGTCTACCAAATCCACTCACAAGGCTTTGGTCGGCCCGAGGCTATAGTTGAAGACACTTGCCCAAGGTGCCACGCAGTGGGAATGAACCCAGAACCATGTGGTTGGTAAGTGAGCTACTTACCAGACAGCCACTCCTGTGCCTCAACCATTTTTTGCCCTTTGATCCCTATTTTATGCAGCGAACCCACATAGCTGTTCAATGTTTAAAAAATCCTATTATATTTTTATAATTAAATATTATTAAAAAATTATATTAAAAAACTGATAAAATATTTTGTTATTCTTTTATTTGTTTGTTATTTGATTGCAGCCTTGTTAGAGTATAACAAATTTATTGCAAATAAATTTTAGCAACAAAATCTTATGTGGACCTCAAGGTTCATATGAACCACTGACCCAAGAACTGGTAGAGCCCTCTCTACCTGGTGGGAGAGACGGTTGTACCAGTTTATGGATGGTTCTCACTTTTAGTTGGCTACACTGGAACAACGATATTATTAAGCGTCATGCTGAAAGACAAATCGTGCCACCCGCTCACGGATTTGAACCCATGAATTATGCTTGTCCGTCCAACACCAAGCCTTCTCTCAATGTTGTTACGCACAACTACTATTACATTTGACTTATTTTAGTATCTAACACAGTGGAGGTAGGATGTACGTTTGGAAGTGAAAAAAAGCGGATTAGACTTTACAAAACTTCTATTGGAAATCGAATGTCAAGAGACTGAAATGGAATGCAGAAATTAGCCAGGTTATTCTGAAGAGAATCATGTGACGTGAATGAAATGATAATAAACATGGACGGATAAAAGACTTTCGGTACTGAGTCAGGCTAGAGTTCAACTCTCACTTGCCAGAAACTTGCCAGATGACAGATTGATATAAAACCACTGTGCACAAGTATAGAGAAAGTCTTATATAGACATACAGTGAAGGGTATATAAAAATACAATAGTAACTGTGTAATAAAGACTGGCTATTTGATGCAAAGGAAAGAGAAGTAAAATTATTTATGGGAAAGAAAGCGATGAGGCGAAAAATTTAAAGTGTGAAAAAAAAAAAAATTGGGGTGGTAGATGAAAATAGAGAGAACTTTGTGGAATATAGAAAGCAGAATAATGGTAAAAAAAAAAAAAAGAGCAAAACCGAAATACAATGAATATCTTTATAACGCTTCCTATTTTCAACCTATATAATTAAATTGTATAGGTTGTGTGTTACTGAAAAATAAAAAAAATGTGGAAGAACATTCACACATACAACCATATGAACGTTAT
>NC_068996.1:15571635-15573682 GCF_001194135.2 Octopus bimaculoides | reverse complement strand
TATATATATATATATATATATAAAGAGATAGATAGATAGATAAATAGATAGATAGACTGATAGATAGATAGATAGATAGATAGATAGATAGATAGATAGATAGATAGATAGATATATAGATAGATTGCTAGATGGTTATATACATACAGACATACATACATAATACAAACAGACAGACGGATAGATAGATGGACAGACAGATAGATAGATAGATAGATAGATAGATAGATAGATAGATAGATAGATAGATAGATAGATAGATAGATAGATAGATAGATATGGTTGAACGTGGATTTGTGAAGGAGTAAGATTGGGCTGTTTTGTAGCAAAATTGGACTCTTCCACTCGAGATTGCTGATGGTGTGGGAATAGAGGATTTTATTTTCAGCCAAGAATCGCGTACATATTGTGTCTAGCATTGCAATGTTTTTCAACAAATACAAATATAGGTAAAGAGTTTTTCTCCTAATATATTTGAAAAGTTCTTGCCAAGCACTCAAACTAAATCAGTCAGCTGTTTATGATAGCTTTTATAATTGCAGTTTTCTTGCGTATTGTATGTTATAGACGTTTCTTTTTCATTGTTTTTATTTTATTTTCTGAGTCGTTACCATTACAGTTTCCAGTTTAAAATCTAGCTGGCAATGACTTCGCTGTTCATTCATTCGATATCAACTGAGTGTACAGAATAACTAACTTAAGTAGGAAATTTTTCTGGTCAGAGTTTACATACATACATACTTATATACATCCATCCATTCATACATACATACATACATACATACATACATACATACATACATACTTATGTACATCCATCCATTTATACATACATACATACATACATACATACATACATACATACGTACGTACGTACATACATACATACGTACGTACGTACATACATACACACATACATACATACATACACACATTCACACATACATACATACATACTTATATACATCCATCCATTCATACGTGCATACAAACATACATACTTATGTACATCCATCCATTCATACATACATACATACGTACGTACGTACGTACATACATACATACATACACACATTCACACATACATACATACATACATACATACATACATACATACATACATATATATAGTGCATACATACATACATACATACATACATACATACATACATACGGAGAAAAGTATGGCTGAACTTGGCATCTTGAGAAGAGAATGCAAGTCTTTAATTCATATGCTACAAATGATCATGATATCTGGGAGAGTAAACATCTGCAAGACCTTCTTAAGATTTAATGAATGATGGTCACATCTTGATACTTTCCTTCACAGTCTTGTTACCAAGTCGGTGACCGGTCAAAATTTACACTAAATTAAAAACAGAAAGAGAAAAACATACATAGATATATAGATATATAAACATTCATACATACACACAAACATATATACATAGACATACATACATACGTACATGTATACATAATACATACATAGACATTTATACATACATTCATAATACATATATACATGCATACATATACTCTTTTTTATTGTTTTCTCTTTTACTTGTTTCAGTCATTTGACTGCGGCCATGCTGGAGCACCGCTTTTATTCGAAAAAATCGAACCCAGGACTTATTCTTTGTAAGCCTAGTACTTATTCTTTTGCCGAACCGCCATGTTACGGGGATGTAAACACACCAACATCCGTTGTCAAGCGATGGTGAGGAGACAAACACAGACAAATAAATGCACACACGCACACACACACACACACACGCACACACACACACACACACACACACACACATACATAAATACGACGGGCTTCTTTCAGTTTCCGTCTACCAAATCCAGTCACAAGGCTTTGGTCGGCCCGAGGCTATAGTTGTAGACACTTGCCCAAGGTGCCACGCAGTGGGACTGAACCCGGAACCATGCGGTTGGCAAGCAAGCTACTTTTATTCATATAATTTTCCAGAAGGGCATTACATAGATGTAGCTGAGGGCTGGACATTTACATTAATGAGATGAATGAAAAGTATATGGG
>NC_068996.1:15569359-15571517 GCF_001194135.2 Octopus bimaculoides | reverse complement strand
AACGGCGCCCGCCGATCGCTGTTTCCCGAAAACAATTTTCTTTAAAATAGGATGAGGTTTCAAAACCTCTTACCATTTAACACTAACAAGGCTTTTTAACCTCTTACCCGTTAACATGTCCATTATATTCAAAATCACTTATGACCCCATACCCTGCCATTTCCCATACCACATTAAAAAATGTGGCGTATGAGGTATTAGGGCCACCCGGCCATAAGCGAAACCCCTCTTTCGGTTTTTCCAGCTTTTGCAACAAGGAGAACCTTATAACTTCCACACCTATCTGCGGAGGCTATTCTGGATCCCGTATGCAGGCCAGACCTACTCTCTCTTCGAGTTCCTCCACCATCCCCCCTCCTCGCCCCTGTAGAAGAAGACAAGTAATTCCTCGTCTTCAGGGGGCGGGATTGTTCCTTCCACCGTTGGTGGCACAATTCCCACCGACGAAGGCTCTTCCACCGTCGGTGGCACAATTCCCACCGACGATGGCTCTTCACCCGTCGGTGGCACAATTCCCACGGACGATGTTCCGGGACATGCCGCTATTGTGTTACCGACTGCTGACAATGTCCCGTTTATCTTTTTCTCCCTCTTTTTTTTCTTTCCTACTGAAGAAGGGTGGGTTTCCTCCGTAACCGGGGGATCCACCCCCTCCCTCAGCCCTAGGATCCTTCGGTGAGCACCTTCTTCCTTTTGCGGCCCTTCTTTGAGGAGAAAGGATAAGAGGCCTTAGTGCCTCAATTTTCATTGTCTATATCGTTTGTACTTCTTGGTAAGAGGCTCAGCGCCTCAATTTGTAAAGACGGTTACGTCAATTATTATTGAAGAGGTTTAATACCCCATTTTGTTTTGTTTTAGAAAAAAAAAGAAGAGAACAATGTTTTGGAGAATGCAACAATTGGGGCGGGGGGCGTTGTTTGCTTCTCCCACCAACTATATAATAAGAACATGCATCACATACACACACACACACACACGTGTGTGGGGGGAAGGTGTCTGAGGGGTGGACTGTATTATGTTATACATTTAATATAGCCTGTCTCGTTCATTTTAATGCATTCCATCCATTTATCTATTTTACAATACAGATGCATGCATACACATACTTAACATGTGATGTGTGCGTATAGTTATAAGACTATTATTCTGTACATTTAATGCTGTTCTCAATTTATCTTATTTTTCTGTTTATTTTTACTTAACAAGGATGCAACGGATTCCTGCTTGCCTGCCTGTCTGCCTGTTTCAGCCTCGTTTTGAATCCGGTAGCAATTGATGTAAATTACTCTTGGAACTACATAACATTGACTTCATTCCATGCTAAGTGCAGTGAGGTTTAAGGTCATAGGCAGAGAGACCGGTATTACATTAAAGTTCAACTGTCAATCAAATGTTAAGTTCTTGTTTTCTAACAACTGAAAGGTCACCATCAGGTAAGGAAGGATTACTCACTAAAAACCAATGATTTTTGTACGAAACACCAATGAAAATTTTAGATGAACTTTTCTTCGTCTCTTTATTTCTTAGAATCATATTCTGCTTTAATTTTTTCTGTTAATATTTTTATACACCATCCTTTCTCCTACGCGCGCGTGTGTATGTGTGTGCATGTGTGCGTCTGTGTGAGTGTGACTCTGTGTGTGTGTGTGTGTGTGTGTGTGTTTGTGTGTGTGTGAGTGCCAGTGCACTGTTTTTACCAAAGTTTCAGCTGCGAGGGAAGACAGGGTTATGTAACATTATCATGACATTCATGGTAAGTTCGCATAATTGACGCTATGTTTGGTGGTGGGACGGGGAAGCGCCACACTGCCGAGCATGCGCATATACATTACATATGCGTATGTGTGAATGCGTACGTCTGTGAATGCGCACGTGTGTTGGGGTGCGTGCTTGAGTGAATGTTAGAGTATTTCTGGTGATGACGATTTTATAGAATATGGTCAGGCTACTTAAAATAAAGAATTCAAATTACAAGTGTTGACTCGTTTAATCCATTATTATGAGTCCAACAGTTAATAATTTTGTTTCGCCCACGGACTCATCAATAAAAACTTGTTTTATTTTCAGATTAGTTTTATAGAGAATCTAGGTAGATAGACAAACATACAAATCACTTGGAAGAAGCCATACGGGTAGCTGGAGATACTGGGGGGGGGGG
>NC_068996.1:15567917-15568526 GCF_001194135.2 Octopus bimaculoides | reverse complement strand
CATATGTGGATAAATTCAAAATTTGATGATATCACCAGTAGTGGCATGGGTGGAACGCAGTTATAATAGCTTTAGAGAGCGATGAATTATAAATTTGCACGAAGCGTAATGATTATATATATATATATATATATATATATATATATATATTATACATACACACACACGATGTGCTTCTTTCAGTTTCTGTCTACCAAATCTACCCACGATGCTTTGGTCAGCTCAGGGCTATAGCAGATGACACATGCTCAAGGTGCCACGCATTGTGAGTGCACCGGCAACCATGCGGCTGGAAAGTAAAATTTTTACAGCACAGCCACGCTTGCGTCTATGGGTGTAATAAATGCAATTATAAAAGTAATTCAATTTGAAACATTGTTAATAAGTGCGTCTGTGTATCTGGTGCCAGTATAAGTGAACAATGGATTTCAATAAACATTAGTTAAGGTTTATGTACACACACACACACACAGTGTAGAATAGACACGCTATATTTCATTATATAATAAAAAGCTAATTCTAATTTAATTCAGAATTTAGTTCATGAATATGATGTGTGGGTGGATTGAAGCGATAATATATATATATATATATATATATATATATATA
>NC_068996.1:15559988-15564685 GCF_001194135.2 Octopus bimaculoides | reverse complement strand
ATATATATATATATATATATATATATATACATATATTGTTATTCCTTGTGTGTACGACTGGCTTCTTTCAGTTTCCGTCTACCAAGTCCACTCACAAGGATTTGGTCAGCCCAAAGCTACAGAAGAAAACACTAACCCAAGGTGCCACGCAGTGGGACTGAACCCGGAACCATGTGGTTGAGAAGCAAGCTTCTAGCCGATATAATGATGTTCCTAGCATCATAATTTGCAAAATCTTACGCCTCTATTAATTGGATACAAATTATGCTTATTCCTACTTATCTTCGCCTAATATGCCCGTTATCTTGACTCTTAAGCTATCTGTCTTACTCTGTTTCTCTTCAATAGTTGTTGTTTGTGCCACGATTTGTCTTTTCATTTTATTTCTTTCCTTCGTTTTTCTTTCCTTTATATTTCTTTATTCATTCTCACTAACTCTCCCTCTTTCACTGCCCTTCTCTTCTAAATTTCTGCAGTGTTTTTAGAAATCTCCACGGAGTAACTTTCCATATACAATAATCAGCAATATCTCCCTGAATTAACACTTTGCGCATTAAACATGTGCGGGACTATTTTCTATAATCAGTATACAGTGAAAGTGGAGGCGCAATGGCCCAGTGGTTAGGGCAGCGGACTCGCGGTTATAGGATCGCGGTTTCGATTCCCATACAGGGCGTTGTGAGTGTTTATTGAGCGAAAACACCTAAAGTTCCACAAGGCTCCGGCAGGGGATGGTGGCGAACCCTGCTGTACTCTTTCTCCACAACTTTCTTTCACTCTTACTTCCTGTTTCTGTTGTGCCTGTAATTCAAAGGGTCAGCCTTGTCACACTGTGTCACGCTGAATATCCCCGAGAACTACGTTAAGGGTACACGTGTCTGTGGAGTGCTCAGCCACTTGCACGTTAATTTCACGAGCAGGCTGTTCTTCTGATCGGATCAACTGGAACCCTCGACGTCGTAAGCGACGGAGTGCCAACAATAATAATACAGTGATAGCTTATAATTCTATTTACACTTGCGTATTACTTTTGGCAATGCAGTTCTATAATGCTGATCATATCCATAACTATTATAGCTTTTCAAACTATATATTTAAAATAAATATCGCTGCTTATACGCCAACTGAACATTCTTTAGACAAATCTAATAATGCAAACTGATAAAATTAAATAGATTGTTTCCTTGTAGAAATTGTCCGCGACTTAAAAGAACTGACTAAATAAAACTTGACTAATGCGTAACTGAAAGTAATTAATATACGCTTACTCTGCGGGGTGTCGCCACAATCAGTGAACGTATGACAAAGGAATTACCTCTTTATCTTTCCGTTTTTACGTTTATGAATTTATGCTGCAAGATTCCTGATGTGAAGTCGTATGTTGAAACAGATATTGTTATATTTCGGGATGGTCATTTTTTTTCCCGGGAATGGAATAGGCAGGGCAAGAGCACACACAAGACGGAAGTGTCGCTGAGGAGGTTACAGATGTATGACGAAAGATCTCCGGATAATGGATATGAGTTAGAATAAAAACATTAATAAACGAGTGAAGAATGAATATACAGTGCGTGTGCTTATTTGGAAAAATAAAACAAAAATGACCTTCCCGAAATACAACACTATTTCCCTTTGTTTTATTCTAATTAATAATGTTTGGTCAACAATTTCTCATGAGTCTGGTCACTCCTTCTATCGTCTACTTTCTCTAACAACCTAACTGAAATACTTTCTCTATCAATTGACCTGTTATATTCCACTCTCCTTCCATTTATGAAATGTTGGTTTTCTTGATGTTATCTTATACAACACTGAAGTTCTTCTCTTGGAATTCCAGATGACCAAACACCAGTGAATGCTCTGGATTGTTTACCCGTTGGTTTTTGTTTTACCGTGTAATCATTAATATGGTGCGTTTCATTTTAGTATGCTCCCGATATTAATTTTGACTGTTCCTCTTCAATCTATACATACCTACACACATACACGCACACGCTCGAAGCCCAGACAACCCTCAGCCCAGGACAAAGCCCTGCCTCTGGACTATGTGAACGAGAGGAAGACCAAAGAGGAATTTCTTGTTTCTTTATTGCCCACAAGTATTTGCTTCTTTTTTTATTGGATTGAGGCCATTCCAGAACAGAAGCTTGTAAAGGTTTTCGTCGAGACATCGACCCTTGTTCTTATATTTTTAAAGTCTGATATTTATTCTTTCGGTCGCTCTTCTTGCTGAGACGCTGAGTTAAAGGAACAGAATTAAACCACTACTGGCCGCCTGCCAATCGGTGATACAAAACTGCAAGCACGCGCGCGCGCACACACACAATATTGAGAGAAAGAGTACGTAGAGATAAATAGTTAGACAGACAGACAGACAGGTAGATACATAGATAAACTGATTGACAGATAGAGAGATACGCCATTATACATGCACATAGCACACACAAATACATAGGTATATACATCACGCTCACAAATATACATACATACATACATACATAAACATATATATACAAACATAAACACATATACATAAAAACACATACATACACAAACGTACATGCTCGTACAATACATATATACACACATAACCACTTACATATATCCATCCATCCATCCATACATACATACATACATACACACACATACATGTAGAAACACACAGATACATATATATCTATACATACATACATGCACACAGATTCACAGATATACATATACATATATGCAAACACACACACACACACACACACACACACACACACACACACACACAGAGTTTACGTGCAGTTTCCGTAAAACCGAATTTTCTCGGGAGAACTGGTAGGTGAAATAAACCTATAGTTGTAAAAAATATTCATTTTAATATAAGATAAAAAAAAAAAAAGATTAGGCTGATGTTTGTTAGAGTAATTGTAACCCTATTACGCAGTAATCTTTTCTGGATGAATTAAACCATTAATACAGGGAACAATAAATTAAAGTATTCGATGTAGAAATATTAAAGAAATGGTAAATTAGAAATCTAAGATCGTATTCCGAAGTATAATGCAAAGAGTGAAATAATGTCAATCAGTTTCAAATGTAATTATAAAATGGTAATTTTCGGTAAATTATCTTAATGTCGAGTTAATGGTGGGTAATATGTATGTCTTGAAGTATTATTGGATGTAATGTAGTTATCCGAGGGTGGTCTCGGGTTATATGTGTGTACATAAGAAGTAGAAACAAAAACAGAATAAGTTTCTTCTAATGAATAGTGAATTATTGCGGTTCGCCTTAACTAATAAATGCTTATTTATAAGACGGTCATAAATCTTTTGAAATGTGGGCGGCGATTGTATGTTAATGGGGGAATATGAAAAAAAAAAAAAAAAAAAGTAAAAGAGATACGAGAAAGTGTTGCCGAGGGTGTGCCCTGTTAATTTCAGCGGGTTCAGAGGAAGTTAAATTAATGTCAGATTTAGAATATTGTATGTATATCAGAGAAGGGATTTGTTAGTAAAATTAAGGTTAACATAAATTAATGTTTAAGTGAGGTTTTGATGTTAAAGTGAATTTAATGCGCGCGAGCTGGCAGTATCGTTAGCGCGACGGAGACTTGTGCCAAAATTTGAAATCAATGACTTGAGCGTGTAGGTTGGCTTAGAAGGAAGAACATGAAAAAAAAAAAAAATTAAATAAAAAAAATAATAATAATAAATAAATAAAATGAAATCAGGAGATACGGAAATGTAGAATTAACTTCTTTAACCGTCTGCATGTCCTGTGTATCATGGGATATACGGAGCATATTTTCTTGGTATCAATAAATCATATTTGACACACTTCTCATATTTTTTTTTCAACCATTAGAATAACATGGAGCTTAAGAAATGAAAGGTTTATATAACAAAGAAGGTATAAGACAAGGGCTAATTAAAAGTCTGAAAACAAGCAAGAGCCTTTTAGAACAAACTTATGAAAATTCATTGGACAGGTAAACAGCGAAAAGAAACAAAAAGACGCAAACTGGAAAATAAGCAGCTGGATACATTACAGATGAATAAAATACAGAAAGGTCCAGGATGAAAAACGTTTGATTACAAGTCCGAAGGATTAGAACTGACCTGAGGGTTAAGCATCTCAGTTAGCAACACTAACAAATCTAACAAAACGCTGTACTTCATTATGATGTTTCTTAACTGCTAATTCGTCTACCGCTGGGTTATTAACTAAAGAGAGAGTGTAGTGTCTAATTCGCCTGAGTTGTTGATTACTGATATTAAAATTGAATGGTTTATATCCCGACATTGTTTTGTATCCGTGTGAAAAGCTGTTTGACATTTCGTTTAATTATTATTTAAGGCGGTAAGGCGGCGTGCTGGCGGATTTGGTCCGTCTTTACATTCTGAGTTCAAATTTCACCGAGGTCGACTTTGCCTTTCATCCTTTCAGAGTTGATAAATTAAGTACCAGTAAAAGACTGGGGTCGATGAAATCGACCAGTTACCTCTTCACAAATTTCGACCCTTGTGACCGATAAAGAAAGGATTATTATTATTATTATTATTATTATTATTATTAATATTATTATTATTATTATAATCATAGCTCCGTGAATTTAGTAGGCGGAAATAGTTTTGAGAGACCTCATGATATAGTACCAAAAGAAAAAACTGAAGTGCACTACCATTTTACTAGATATAGAAATCTTG
>NC_068996.1:15556652-15559356 GCF_001194135.2 Octopus bimaculoides | reverse complement strand
ATATATATACGTATGTGTACGTGCATGTACATATATATACGTATATATACATATGTACGTGTATATAATATATATAGGTGTATATACATATATAAGTGTATATGCGTGTTTATAATCACACATATACGTGTATATACATACACACTTACACACACAATGTAATTTTCTTTGCTATATTCAGCTGTGTGTGGGTGTAATTAACGTATTTAACGCGGCAATTCAACATTCAGCTCCTAATGGTTTTTCTCTCTTACACACGGAAGCGATCTGTCTAGTATGTTCACGTATTTGCCTAAATTTCATAGATCAACACATCCCTAAATATATCTGCAACGGACATTCGAAGTTAGCTAAAGTAATCAGTTAGCTGAATAGGAATTACCAAAGAGAAATTATCGACAACTTGACTCCTTTCAATTGCTTTACCAGAATTTCGGTCGTTATTTAAGCTATTAATAGCAAATCAGGATGACTAAAATCTCAATTCCTCATATCTCATTTAAAAATTTCCTCTTCACTACCAGAGTATGATAATTCATTCTGATCGTTCGCTTCTTTTCACTTGTCCTTCGTTCGTTGTAATTCATTTATTCATTCGTTAATAGAAAACAAATTTAGTCTGTGCTGCTTTCTTTAACAAAACGTGGATTGTTTACTACATATCTTTTCTGTATGCCATGTTGTTTGAAGGATACTTCCGGTCATAGGGTAGAGACATTTTTCACATCCAAGCGCTCGTGTTATCTCCCACTTCAAATATTCTTCCTTTCTTTTTACTTTTTCTTTCTTTAACACCCCGCCCCCCACCGAAATCTCCATCTCTAACTGCAAAATTCATTGAACAACAAAAAGGATATGTTGACTTCAGTCATCTAACATTTACAAATAGAACACGGGCATAGAAATATATAGTCTATAACACACACACATATACACACACAGAGCAAAATACGGATACATAGGATGACATACAGAAACTTAAGTTGGGATAGAGAGAGAGAGAGAGGGGGAGATGTAGGAAGGAGAGTAAAAAAAGAAGAGTATATGTGTAGGAGAGGGTTTGTGTGTATGTGTGCGTGCATGTGACCGACCACACAAAAAAACACACACACATATATATATAGTACCAGATATTTTGAAAAATCCTTCCGTACTTAGTATGGATGTGCTCAACGCCTCCGGTAATTCTTCGGAAGCAAACTGTTGCTAACGACATTTGTTTCAGCAATGTAAACTTCCTCATAAAATCAGCCATTTGTGGCCACCACTCGACAAGGAAGACAACGTAGGCATGGTTGTGTGATTAACAATCTCGCTTTGCATACATGCAGTTTTGGGTTCGGTCCCACAGTGCGACATGTTGGACAACTGCCTTCTACAATAACCTCCGACATACCAATATGTTCATTGTAGATGAAAAGAGTATGCATGTCCGTTATGTGTGTGCATGTGTGTTTGTGTGTCTGTGTTTGTACTTCCCCACCCCCAACACCACCGCGTGACAGCCGTTGTTTACTTTGTCGCCATCGTCGTAACCGAGTTCGGCAAAAGCTGACGATGGAATAAGTACGAGACTTAGAAACATAAATAATGGAGACGATTTATTCAATTAAACCTGTCTAGGCAATGCTCCATCATGGCCACACCTGAATAACTGATACTAGTAAAAGATATTAAAGAATAAGAGATTAAAGATAAAAAAAAAAGCATTAATAACTGTTTCTAATCAGTGTTGTTTTTGGGTGTGTGTGTGTAACTTCAATATTTACTGATTATAACTTTTTCCCATCTGCCTTAACGAACCCTCAGTTGTCACGCTATCAAAATCCAAATATTCAACTTAATGAGCGAGTGGATAACTAGTCTTGAACCTTTTTCCGTAATCTCCAGGAAGACCTTTCGAATTAGGGGTACAGTTCATTTGACGGATGTCCACATGGCTACCACTAAAGCCATTTCCGTCTACAAAAATGGCGTAAAGTGGCGTTGAAATGAAAGATTGAACAGCAAACTTAGAACACAGGTATGCATAAAAATTGTTTAAAATTTATTTGTGTGTTGAATAATTTGATTGAATTTCTAAAAGGAGCGAGGCGCAAAATTGGTAACTGGAGCAAAATTAGTAATTTCTGATTTCCCGTTATTTGAAAGTTGCCTGTTTGAAACCATTACATTGCAAGTACTGCATCATCCTTTCGTACTCTTACATCATCTTTGGGAGTGAAATTTGGTCTGCATAGTTGAAGTTGCGGGGCGAGTGGTTTAGTGCTTAGGGTATTGGACTCACGATTGTGAGATTGTGGTTTCCATTCCTGGACCAGGCGACGTGTTGTGTTCTTAAGCAAAACACTTCGTTTCACGTTGCTCCAGTCAGCAAAAATGAGTAATCCCGCGACGGACCGGCGTCACGTCCAGGTCCGGAATATATACGCTAGGAAACCGACTCTTGCGAGTCGGCATCACTTGAGAAGGTAACTTTACTGATTATTATTATTTTTTCTTTTTTTTTGTTGAATTTGAAAGTTTGAAAAGTAGTCAGGTGACAGGTACTTTTTTCAAGAAATTTTTCTTAAAATATTACCTGATTGTAATTGATGTTAACATATCTGGATAATTTTGGATGTTTAACAATCAATATTCTTTCCTGTTGGATTCCAAGTCATCTCCCCCCACCCCCACCCACACTATCTAATTTGATAATTTT
>NC_068996.1:15549147-15556517 GCF_001194135.2 Octopus bimaculoides | reverse complement strand
GCGCAGGATTGGGTGTGTGGTAAGTAGCTTGCTTACCAACCACATGGTTACGGTTTCAATCCCATTGCATGGCACCTTGGGCAAGTGTCTTTTACTATAGCCTCGTGCCCACCAAAGCCTTGTGAGTGGATTTGGTAGACGGAAACTGAAAGAATCCCGTCGTATATATGTATGTATATATATATATATATATATATATATATGTGTGTGTGTGTGTGTGTGTGTGTGCTTGTGTGTACGTACATGTTTGTATGCCTGTGTTTGTCCCCCAACCAATGCTGGTGTGTTTATGTCCCCGTAACTTAGCGGCTCGACAAAAGGGAACCGATAGAATAAGTACTAGGCTTAAAAAGAATAAGTCCTGGGGTCGATTTGTTCGACTAAAGACGGTGCTCCAGCATGACCGCAGTCAAGTAGCTGAAACAAGTAAAAGAATAAAAAAAGAATATCTGGAAGTCAACCACTCCAACAGTTCGTGTAGAAACTATAGAGAATATTTTATGGCAATTTTTTACATTTAGCCCAGCTTTATTAATTTTATATCACGTGCCATTTTCCGATGATTCTCTTTAATTTGACCAGGATTTAAAATTTTTGTTGCTTTGTTAATCATTCTGATGACTGAGGATGGATATTGATGCGTATGAGTCTTTTTTCAAATGTAATTCTGGCGCAGGAGGTAACGAAGTCAGGAGTTACTAAATTCTTGGAAAGGAAATCAATTTAGTGCGTGGTCGGCTTCATAAATTGACCTCCAAGGGTTTTTCGATTTTCCCATTTCGGTGACGGCGACACCATTTCTGGTTTAAAAAAAAAAAAAATTAAAGCTCAAGTTTTCAGTTTCTCCACCACCACTAATTTATACTATTCGATATTAAACACACATATCACTATAGAACATTGCGATCACGCTTTTGTGGTCGACAATGAAATAACAGCATCAGATTTAGCGTGAAAAATTTCACTTGATTTTTAAATTTCAAAAAGTGAAAGTCAAATAGAAAAGGTCCGTGCCTTCTACTGTAGCTTCAGGCCGACAAACTCCGAGTAATTGAATTTGAGAAACGAAAAATGTGTGGAAAACATGTTGTAAGCACACATTTTTAAAAATTTCACGTTTTTCTCCACGATAACTGCAAGCTGAAATATATAAAGTATTTTAACCAGCCTAAAGTTCGCAGCCATATATAAGATCAGGATTCAATTGAATTAGGCACTTAAATGGTAAGGCACTGGGTCGGGTTGAAAATTAAGGGTACACAACAAAAATAGACGAATACATACGCGGGTACCGAAGTACAGGCAGAAAGATGAAGGTGCACTTGCTGCTGGCTTTTGAATGTCTATACATTCACCTGATGAAAGCGGTTTTTTTCTAATAATGTAAAGCTTCCATCAATCAAAAATTCGTTGGAAATATCTAGTGATTTGACACATTATTCATCTGTAATATGTGTATGCGTGCATGAGTCGCTCTTTACTGCTTACTCAATCTTACTCAGTGTTGGTTTATTCGCTTAGCAGTTTTGGCAAAAGTAATCACTAGAATCAGCACCTGACTTTAAAAAAAAATAATAACAATAAAAGCACCGGCGCGGGAGCGATATGTCCTGTTAAATTCTCCAAGGCGGTGCTCCAGCATTTGGGACTGTTATATTCACAAATCAAAAGTTGCAGCTGGTGATGCAAGCGAAATTATGGAATTAAAGCAGCTTATAGAAAGACGTTTTACTTGATTAAGTCAGTATTCCTTAGTTTCTTCTTCTTGCAGAAGAAGAAGAAGAATGTTCCAAATCTTTTTATATAAAAATACATTCCGTGAATTTCTAAGCTATTTTCTCTCTTGGCTCGTTGTAAAGAGAGTCCGATGGCAAGTAGTTTTGGAACTTTGGTGTCATTTGCTGACATTTTCCCCCCTTATAACGTGAGAGATAATTACAATCACAATACAGTTGGGATAATGAAGGATTATTAAATTTTTAGCGTGTGTCCCTATAGAGTTTTTTTTTTTTAATTTTATCAAGCCTCTCTTTCTTTGCTTCAGCAATTCTATTCGTTCAATTCTAGCCATCTTTTTCTGTGATCAAAATATGTGAACTATTTGTCTGTTGTTTTCTCAGTAGTTTCTTTAGAATATAGTATCGCATGATATTGCTGCGAAATGCAACCTCCTGACACCAACACATCCAAGTCAGCAGCTAGGGAACCGCAGACCAGCCCAGCAAGTTAATATGCGTAGAGTGGACGTAGTCGTATCTGGTTGGAGGTCTTGCGTAATGTGGGTCTTCCTCGCCCAATTCACTTCGACTGGTCACGGCACATCTTTTCTTCGATTGTCTTCGTTGCGAACTTCACACAGGGGCTAAACAGAGAACGATACAAGGACGGACAAACATATAAGTGGGGACAAAAATAAAGTGAACGAATAGAAAATATGAATAATGAAATAGAATGAAGGTCACTCGACCCCACATCTGAGCTACTTCATACAGACCCGAAACTAGTGAACTTGGGAAACATCCGCTTCGCTAGTGGAGATCACACCCGTTCACCATCCAGGTAGAGCCACAGATGCCTCAATCTCAGCACATGTCTGCCCATCAACAGCCAAAGCATCCCTAGCTCACCCTTTAACGGTTGTTGGCAGCAAATAGAGAGTCTCACAAGCTGTTTCGAGCCCTTCTACAAGAAGTGGAAGAGCTGATTTTCCAGCTTGATCAACTACGAATCAGGGCAAGGAACGATAGCTAGGCCGTCGGTGATGACCGATGCAATGAACACATTGGCTACCTCCGCCCTCCCTTTCATGGATAGCCACCGCCAAGAGCAGGTCTTGACTATATGGGTCACCCTGCTCGATACCTCGGACCAGTTCTTCTCTATTCGGAGGTCTGGTCCGAGCCAAACTCCTAGCAACTTAATCGGACCCTCCGTCCAACGTCCCACGAAGCTATCAGGAGGCATCGAGTTGCCTCTCCAGGTGCGGAGCTGCAAGCCGACTGACTTTTCACGATTAACTTTTGCTCCTGCCACCGTCTCGTAAGCCTTAATGTCCTTGCCTACCCTCTGTAGGTGATCCATTTCGGTTACGATAACGGTGATGTCATCCGCGTATGCTGAAACCAACTTTCTACAACCTCTCAATACATGGCTATGATGCTCCCCCACTGGTCCATTTTTGTTAACTCCTTTTGTACTAGCGTCATACTGTAGCAGGTCTTGTTTGCTGTTTACCAAATATTCTGCCATGCTTCTTCATTCTCTGTTGATGCACCCCCGTACGCTAATCAGTCCACGTCCACCTTTACCTCTTTTCATGTAGAGCCTGTTACTATCGCAAAAAAAAAAAAATTCTTCACTTAGATTTTTTCACTGTCTCCATACTTTTCCCAATCCGCTCCCACAGATCCGACGCTTCGCACAAAACGTAACAAAAGAAAGCAAATAACAGCAACGACATAATAATAAAAATGGTTTCAAATTTGGCACAAGGCCAGCATTTTAATAGAGGAAGGGAAAGTCGATTACATTTATCAAACTCGAAAGGGTGAAAGGCAAAGTTGACTTCAGCGGAATTTGAATTCAGAACATAAAGACAAATGATATGCTGCTAAATATTTCGCCCGGCGTGCTCACGATTCTACTAGCTCGCCGCCTTACTAAATAATGATTTCAAACTTCGACACAAGGCCAGCAATTTTGGGTGAGGCTTAAGTTGATTACATTAACCCCTAGTACTCAACTGGTACTCATTTTATCTACCCCCAAAATTTGAAAGGCAAAGTCGACCTGGGCGGAATTTGAACTCAGAACGTAACGGCAGACGAAAGACCGCTAAGCATTCGCCCGGTGTGCTAACGATTCTGCCAGCTCGTCGCTTTGCTAAATAATAATAATAATAATAATAATAATAATAATAATAATAATAATAATCTTTTCTACTATAGGCACAAGACCTGAAATTTGGCAGAGGGGGATAGTCGATTACATCAAGCCCAGTACTCGACTGGTGCTTATTTTACCGAATCCGAAAGGAGGAAAGGCATAGTTGAACTCGGTGGAATTTGAACTCAGAACGTAACGACAGGCGAAACACCGCTAAGTATTTAGCCCAACGTGCTAACAACTCTGTCAGCTCGCCGCCTTACTAAATAATAATAATGATAATAATAACAATACTAATAATAATAATAATAATAATAATAATAATAATAATAATAATAATAATAATAATAATAATAATAATAATCATCTGGAAGCACAAGGCCTCAAATTTGGGGGAAGAGATTAAGTCGATTATATCGACTCCAAAAAGATGAAAGGCAAAGTCGACCCCCGTGGAATTTGAAGTCAGAATGTAGCAATAACAGTAATGATAATAACGATGCAAATTGTAAAGGCTTTGATAAATACATGTTTATGTTGATATTCCCAAATGCTAAAATATCACTACATATTTAACATGCCTGTAAATATAGAAGAAATATCATAACTTCAGTTTTAATCCGTCTGTAACCGCCGCTTCCGTCATATGCCATGCACATGCACCTGTGCAGTACATCGGACGCACTCGAGAGAGAGGAACGAATTAATTATCTCGCTTGGAATCCGCACGCTCGAGCAGGCCTTTCTCTTCACGATTGCCACTTGAAAATAAGCAGCATACACAGTGGATCCGTCCAGCAGCGAGATCAAGTGGAAAGTAACAAACGATCTCTCTTGTTCTTGGGGCTAAACGGCTATGAATTTACCACCTACGTGTGCGTGAAAATTACTTTCTTTGTGTTGCACAGAGAGGAGATAACCACGAAACTGGAGCCTTTGCCATCAGTTGTGAAGCGTCCACTTTACCCCATGTGTGTCGCAGCGGTTGTAGTTATGTGTGCACGGTTAAAAAAAAAAAAAATAATAAATAAAAGAGGAGAGCGAATTAGACAGGCACTAAGTTAAATCTAAAGGGTAAAAAGGTAACTGACGTCAATTGTTTTCAACTGGTCCCACACTGTGATGGAATAAATCAAATTTAATTAAAAGGATAATCAACACTTACAATTATACATGTACATGTGTACACACATATATATATATACATATACATACATACATATACATATATATATATATATATATATATATATATGTGTGTGTGTGTGTGTGTGTGTATATATATATATATATATATATATATATATATATATATATATATATATAAATTACGCTAAAATTCAATTAACTTTGGATAAGATCATCGTTACCAATATTTTCTTCTGTCATTTTAGCTTCAATTCATGATAGCCTCCGTCTACTGTCCATTTACTAAATCCAAACTGATTGTATTAGGTTAAAAAAATTTTTTTAAAAAAAAAACCCAATTTCGATTAATTAACCAGACTGACATTATTTAGTATAGATGTGTTTAATAAGGCTTATTTGGCGTTTTGCTGGATTTATCAATCTACAATTTAAGATTTTAAGTGAAATTATTTTTATGGACTTCCGAGGCCTTGAGATGGTTTCCTCTACTTTTATCTTCGATGTTAAATTTTATGGCTAAGTTATTTTATCGCTTACGTTTTATTTGTTTCAGTCATTAGTCTGCGGCCATGCTGGGGCACCACCTTGAGGAATTTTAGTCGAATCAGTAGATCCCAGTACTTATTTACTTTTTAAGCTTGGTAGTTATCTATCAGTCTTTTTTGCCGAACCGCTAATTTACGGGGATGTAGACTCACCAATACCGGTTGTCAAGCGGTATTGGGGGACAAAGAGAGACATATATGCACACACACATACACATGTATGTATGTATATATGTATGTATATGTATGTGTGTGTGTGTGTGTGTGTGTAGTATGTATACGACAGGCTTCTTTCAGTTTCCGTGTACCAAATCCATTCACAAAGCTTTATTCGGCCTGAAGCTTTTGTAGAAGACATTTGCCCAAATTGCCACGCACAGGGACTGAAACCGAAACCATGTGGTTTGGAAGGAAACTTCTTAACGCACAGCCACGCCAGCGCCTAAACTGTGGATGTTTATGTCTGCTTTTTGTTTTTTATTTCTTTTGCCCCACCGTTGATTAAATCATGAACTTTAGCACTTATTTTATTATTTTTTTTTTTTGTAGTTGCTTTCTGTTATATTATCAATTAGTAATTTGCTGTGCATACAGATATCCACCTCATAAACAGTTTCTGTTTAATCTGTTTTATAAATATATTTGGGGAGTTCTTAATAGGATCGAGAAATTCGTTTAATTCATGATGGAAGCTATTAGAAATAAAGTTTAGTTTTTTTTCACTGCCATACTTGTGTGAGGCGTGACTGTATGGTAAGAAGCTCGTTTCCCACCCACATGGTCCTGCGTGACACCTTGGGTACGTGTCTTTTACTATAGCCGACCAAAGCTTTGTGAATGGATTTGGTCAACGGAAACTAAAAGAAGCTCGTCGTATATGTATATCTATCTACCCATGTATGTGTCTCTTTCTCGCTGTGTTTGTACCCAACAACCGTTGATAACTGGTTTTGGTGTGTTTACATCTCTGTAACTTGGCAGTTCGGCCTAAGAGATCGACAGAATAAGTACAAGGCGGCGACCCAGCATGGCCTCAGTTCAATGATTGAAACAAGTAAAAGAGATTAAATGACTGAAAAAGTAAAAGAGAAACAAGTAAAGGAGATTAAATAATCAACTTAAATGATTGTTGAAAAATTTAATCTTTTGTTACGTACATTAAAGAATATTTGAGATCACGCAGAATTTTGGTAAAGGTAAAAAAAGTGGCATTGTTAAACGTAATAAAGACGCTAAACTATAACGAGTCAAAGCTGTTAGCTATAGACACCACAAAAACAAGTACAGTTTTTCTGAAGTCTCAACAATTTACTGACACAAGAGTATCGCAAATAATTATGCTTCAATAATTGCGGCGCTTGTTCAGTCATTGCTTTAAACTTCACAACACCATATATTCGGGGAAAAAGTATTTGGTTGAATTGAACTCGGTATTAAATTTGCCGGTATTGAATTTGCCGATTCTGAAGAGAAGAAGGTTGATACAAGAATATGACAAACAACGGAAGTAAAAGTTTGCAAAAATCATTTAACCTGACATAACATTTACCAATTCTTTAATCAACGTCCAAAAATGCTGCTAGCTAATGTTAACAGTGAGAGAAAGAAACGCAAATGTGGACAAAAAAAGTGAATAAAGGGGAAAGGCTATTTACAAAACGAATACAAATGTGTAACAAAGAGAAACTAAATGGATAAGCAAACAGACGTAAAACAGGGAAACCGGATTGGAAAGAGAATTCAAAATGTATGCACACACACACACACACACACACACACACACACACACAC
>NC_068996.1:15546574-15547972 GCF_001194135.2 Octopus bimaculoides | reverse complement strand
CACACACACACACACACACACACACACACACACACACACGACAAGCTTTTGTCAGTTTCCGTCAATCAAATCTGCTAGTAAGGTTTAGGTCGGCCCGAGGCTATAGCAGAAGAAACTAGATGCCAAGGTGCCACACAATGAGACTGAAGCCGGAACCATGTGGTTGAGTAGCAAGCTTCTTACCACGCAGTCATGGCACCTTGGGCAAGTGTCTTCTATTTATAGCCATGGGTCGACCAAAACCTTAGGAGTAGATTTTGGTAGACGGAAGCTGAAAGAAGCCCGTCGTATATACGTGTGTGGGGGGAGGCGCGCGTGTGTGTATGAATTTACTTGTACAATTACTTGTGTCAGCTTGACCAGATTTTAACGGTGGAACTCGAAGAAGATAAGGCTATAAATAATAGCGTGTTAGATACTGAGTGAAAAAATCCCCTTTGGATACAAAATACTGAAAGCTGCCCAATATTTACATGCTAGGATTTATAGCTTTATCTATTATCTATTCGAGTTCAACCGTTAATAATGGATTATTTCACGTCCTTTCGAAGTTTGTCAAGTTTTATGACGTAAACAACATTTTGATTAGCACAGTTTTTTTTTTAACTGACTGTTTTAAGTATTTTCCTAACCTTCTATTCAAATATGTTTTTCATGCAGAAGGCACCCTTGAGAAATTGGCTCAGATTATACCAAATCAGTGAAAGCAAATTAATTTTTTCCGTTCAAAACCGATATAGACTCACATTTTATTTACGTTCTACAATATATGTTTAGACTATACTTCACTAAGGAGCAAGTTACTGAATTATCTCACCATATTTCTCAGAGATGATCAAACATAAACACACACCTTTGCGTGCCTACATTTAATTTCAGTCAATTTGAATTTCGGTGTTATCTACCTTGCCATTCTTGACAAAACCTGTCACAAAACCTGATTACGATCTTAATGATAAGAGCGTAATTTTCATTGATTAAAATCGGATGGAGACTCTTTGCATTAAGTATGTTAGCACCCATTTAAATACTTATACAATAAACGCATTACTCATCATATGACAGTACCATTGGTAATATACTCTGGCCATACTCCAGGTAATATGAAATAATGTTAGAAAGGTACAATATTTATAATTTTAATTCCATCAAATTTTCGGGGGAATTGATACTAAAGAAACGAATACAACTTTTCAACAGATATATATGAATATTTGTATATAAGTATGTATGTATGTATGTATGTATGTATATATGCATGTATGTATGCACGCATGCATGCATGTATGTATGTGTGTGTGTATGTATGTATGTATGTATGTATGTATGTATGTATGTAAGTATGTGTGTGTGTATGTATGCATGTATGTATAACATTTTCAGGATCCAGAAGAATCG
>NC_068996.1:15539074-15541574 GCF_001194135.2 Octopus bimaculoides | reverse complement strand
ATTATTATTGTACAAGGCAATCCGCCTCTTTACGCGCTGAGTTCAAACCATATAAGGGTCAACTTTATCTTTCAATCTTTCGGGTTCGATAAAATAATGTATCAGTTGAGTTCTGGGGTCGATGTGTTCACCTTATCCCTTGCTCTCAAAATTACTGGCTTTGATCCCAGATTACAAAGTTACAAGGCAGACTCCTGGCTGACTCCTTAGCACGCCGTATGAAATGCTTAGCAGCATTTACGTCCAGTGTTCAAATTTCGCCGAGATCGACTTTGCCTTTCTTCCTTCCAAGGTCGAGGAAATATGTACTGGGAGTGATATAATCGAGTAGACTCCCTCCCCGCAAAATTTCAGGCCTTGTGCCTATATTAGAAAATATTATTATTATTATAGTTATTGTTGTTGCTGATTTTGTTGTTCGGCTCTTTATGTTCTTAGATCCAACCCTATCGAAGTCAACATTACGTTTCATCTTTTCGGGCTGATAAAATAAAGTACTTATTTAAGTACTGGGGTTAACGATATCGTCTAATTCTTCTCTCCTAGAAATTACTGGCCTTGGGTCTAAAATTGGAAACTATTTACACAGTTGTTTTTCGGG
This sequence comes from Octopus bimaculoides, assembly GCF_001194135.2. Taxonomy (NCBI): domain Eukaryota; kingdom Metazoa; phylum Mollusca; class Cephalopoda; order Octopoda; family Octopodidae; genus Octopus; species Octopus bimaculoides. Next base: position 15,540,973 of record NC_068996.1, on the reverse strand, counting down.
TCAGTGAGTTGGTAGAATCGTCAGAGCATCAATCGAAAAAAAAAAAGAAAGAAAAAGAAAAAACGTATGCGGTATTTCTTCCGGTCATTAACGCTCTGGTTTCAAACCCTGTCAAGGTTAACTTGATTATCATCTTTTAGAGATAGAAAAATTAAAGTACCAGTCGAGTACTTGGGTCGACGGTATCGACTGTTCCCTTCTCTTAAAATAGACTTTGTGCCTAAATCTGACAGTTACTAATATTATTGCTAACGCTCGTGTATTAGCAGAATCGTTGGGCGTCGGAAAAATGCTATGTGGTATTTCCACCGATTCGTTAGATTCTAGGATCAGATCCAGCCTTAGTTCAACTTTGCTTCCATCTCACCGAAATCAATGAAACAGAGCAACTATCAAATACCGGGGGTGATAATATTAACCCCCACCTAAAAAAAAGAGAAAAAAAACTGCTAGCATAATGCTTAAATTAGGAATTATTTCAAGCTTAAGGAAAGTGTCGAATAAAACACGTGCTAATAAATAAAACACATGCTAGTACATTTAATTACATGATTATGCGCAGCACATGCACGTATACATAGATGTATACATGCATGTATATACATATAATGTGGAGGCGCAATGGCCTAGTGGTTAGAGCAGCGGACTCGCAGTCATAGGATCGCAGTTTCGATTCCCAGACTGGGCGTTCTGAGTGTTTATTGAGCGAAAACACCTAAAAGCTCCACGAGGCTCCGGCAGGGGATTGTGGCGAACCCTGCTGTACTCTTTCACCACAACTTTCTCTCACTCTTTCTTCCTGTTTCTGTTGTGCCTGTAATTCAAAGGGTCAGTCTTGTCACACAGTGTCACGCTGAAAATTCCCCGAGAACTACGTTAAGGGTAGTACACGTGTCTGTGGAGTGCTCAGCCACTTGCACGTTAATTTCACGAGCAGGTTGTTCCGTTGATCGGATCTACTGGAACCCTCGACGTCGTAAGCGACAGAGTGCCAACAACAACAACGACAATACATATAAATATACATATGTACAGTCCGATTATATACAATGACGAGTTTGTAATGTAATCAGCTTAGAGCAAGTAATATTCATGGAAGGCCTGTGATTTAACTAAATCGTAAAAGCGATCGACAAATCTCTGTAACAAGCGTTCGGTTCATTGGGTGCTGAGTTCAAGTTTTGCCATTCCTTCCTCCAGAGTTGAAATAAAATATCATTGAAACACTCTTTCTCCCTTCTTAAATCTCTCTCCCTATCTATCTCTAAATCTTTCTACCCCTCTCCCTCTCTCTCGCACACACACAAACAAACAATTTCTTTCTTTCTTTCTTTCTTTCTTTCCCTTTCTCGCTTTCCTTTGTCGGCTTCTATCAGAATCAGTCATGCTATACTGTGAAAGGATCGTTCGGCACCAGTCACAGCGGCCCTCTATCTAAGATACTAAAAAACACCGCTCAAAGAAGTAATACAGCCATGGACAGCATAGACGGGCTCGTGTATTATTTAACAAGTATTTGCGACGATGAAATATAGCTGGGTTTGAACACAACACCGATGCATGAACATACGCATGCATACAGACATATAAATACACATCCATATACAATACACTCACACAAATACTTATAAACATATATTTATGAATACACACATACATGCATAAATATACATATGTGAGTGTGTAGAAAACAAAAGACGAAGGTAGGTGAGGGAACAACAAGCAGGTGCATTAGTTTGACACTCGGGGAAAATGGAAAAGTCTTTGACGCTTCGAGCCTACGCTCTTCGACAGAATGGACTGAGAGGAAATGTATACACGTATGTATATATACATATACACACACGTTTATAAATATATATATATATATATATTTATAAACGTGTGTGTGTGTATATA
>NC_068996.1:15534680-15538325 GCF_001194135.2 Octopus bimaculoides | reverse complement strand
TCTGCATTTTCGTGCAGCTGAAGATTGCTCTACATATTGCATTTAAGGTAATGCTCGCATTACTTAAATAAATGGAGTAGCATGAAACGTGCGTACTGCAATCATCTTTAAAATCCGTGTTGCTTATTTTGATTTCATATATATATATATATATATATAGTTTTAGGGAAAAGAACAAGGTTCATGAACTCATCGATGAAAATCCACTGTCACACATAGAAAAAATTAATAAGTAAAAGCACAATAAATAAGTATAATATAATACAAAGTAAATATCATAAGATAATGATAATAAGACGACATGCAGATTTTAAGCGAGCTGCTCGAAATTACACCACCGGTGCAAAGAATTGTGGGGAACTTGGTCTGCAATACCTACAGACATGTATGTGTATCATGAATTTGTCTTATTAGTCACCAGCGGAACTAAAGTGTCAAGAATAACTTTGTTCTAAAACACTGTTAATTAAATTAAACTTAATTTAATTCTAATTTTTAATAAATTGAATTTAACTGAGTTTTTACCTGTAAATTTGGATTTTTATCCCTAATAATATTACATACATACATACATACATATATATATATATATATATACACACACACACACACACACATATATGCTTTTTTTTGCTTGAGAGAGAGAGAGGTGCAGAAGAGAGGTAGGGAATACATATGTCGCAATATAGAATGTGTGTATGTCTTTGCATGTATGTATGTATGTATGTATGTATGTACGTATGTTGTCAGTGGAAAGCACTCCCCAGCAGAAATCTAAACTATAATTTCGGGATTGTATTAAATCCTCGCTGACGGCGAGGGAAATATGGGAGGCCCATTGGGAAAGTAATGCTTGTCATCAACAGCGACAGAGGAAACAAGTAAACTGCGTGGGTAGTTTCGAAGAAAACATTCATTTTACATGCAGATTTTAAGCGAGCTGCTCGAAATGATATCACCAGTACAGAGAATTGGGCCGGAATTTGGTTTGCAATACCTACAGACATGTATGTGCATCGTGAATTTGTCTCATTAGTCACCAGCGGAAGTACAAGTGTCAAGAATAACTTTGTCCTAATGCAGTGTTCTTAATGCTGAAAGATGGTCTTGCTCAGTTATGAGTGGACAATCATCATCATCATCATCATATCATTATATATGCACGTATGTATGTATGTATGCACATATGTATGCATGTGTGTATGTACGTATCTATGAATATGAGCGTCTATGTATGTATGTGTATATGTATGTTTATAAATATCTATCTATCTATCTATCTATATATCTTTCCTTTTAGTTGACAAAGGAAAGAGAGTGGGTCTCAAAGCGTTTGTTAGCTATTACAAATATAATTCAATGAAAAAGTAAAAAGAGGCATTGGAGGGGCGATGCATACCCTGCGCTCAGATAAATTTCTTCGCAAATTAGTGTGGCTTACAATGTGTTGCTTACCCATGCTTTTTAACTGAACTGAATTAAACTTTTTTTTTAAGTACCACCATTATATACACCTGTGAAATTAAGAAATCAGCTCCTAAATAAGCGAAACCCTCGAATCTACCAGTGTACACACACACACACACACACACAAGCACACACATAAAGTCAATACTTATGTATGTATGTATGTATGTATGTATGTGTGTATGTATGTATGTATGTATGTATGTTTGTATGTATATAAGTAAGCACGTATATATGTGTGCCTGTATGTATGTACCCATACGTGTCTATGTGCATAGATACACCATGTTCTATATACACGCAAACGAGGGTCGATTCATATGAAAAAGAAAGTGAACAAAATGATATGACCATTTGCTTATCAGGAAATTTGTAAGTTCGATTTTTAAAATTTTATTTTATTTTATTTTTTCTTAAGTATCACCGTTTATACTCCGGTAAAATTAAGAAATCAAGTCATAAATAAACGAAACCCTTGAATCCACACACACACACAAACACACTCACATACACACGCTCACAAACACAAACACACACACACACATATCCAGTCGAATATCTGCGTATGTATGTATTTATGTACCCACACGTGTCTACGCGCATAAGTACACCGTGGTCTATATCAACGCAGACGAGGATCACTTCATATTAAAAAAGGAAGTGAACAAAATAATATGACCACTTTGTTATCGGGAAATTTGTAAATTCGATTAAATTTTTTTTTTTTTTTGAAGTACCACCATTGTGGGTATTTATACTCCGTTGAAATTAAGAAATCAACTCGTAAACAAACGAAACTCTCGGATCCATCACAGTACACACACACACACATACACACACACATACGCTAGCGTGCACACATACACACAGGTACACACACATACACACGCTGGCACACAAACACACACACACCGGTACACACACACACACAGAATTGTATACGTATGTATGTACGTACAAACACGTGTCTACGCGCATATCTACACCATGATCTATACACACGCAGACGAGAGTCGATCCATATGAAAAACAAAGTGAACAAAATAATATGACCACTTGCTTATGGGGAAATTTCTAAGTTCGATCAATTTTTTTTTTTTGTTTTTAAGATGATCAAAACAGAAGTTTAACATTTCGATCTACTCACCCAATGAGTGTTTCTGCCAAATTTGGTGAAAATCCGTTCAGCCGTTTTCCAGTAATTTTGCAAAAACACAGACAAAAACGAGTGATTACTGTACCCTGCTTTCGTTTTCGCGCGCAGAGTAATAGCATCCTGACTCAGTTCAACGCAACTTAGAGTTTCGTGAAGCATGTAGAGGTTCTCTACGAAGAAGTTGCATAAAAATGAGTCAAACTTAGGAGCAGATGTGGCTGTGTAGTGTAAGAAGTTTGCTTTCCAGCTACATCGTTTCAGGTTCAATCCTACTGCATGGCACATTGGACAAGTTTCTTCTATTATAGCCTCGTCCAACCGAGGCCTTGTGACAGGAGTTAGTTGATGGAAACTGAGAGAAGCCCATCGTATATACACACACACACACATATATATATATATATATATAGTGTGTGTGTGTGCGCGTGCGTGTGTGTGTATGTGTGTGCTTGTGTGTGTGCATGTTAGTGATTGTCCTCTACCAATAACTGACTAGTGGTGTTGGTGTGCTTACGTCTCCGCAATTTAGAGGTTAAAAATAAGAGCAACAGAATAAATTCCAGACTTACAAAAAATAAGCACTGGGCTCGATTCATTCAACTAAAATTCTTCGAGATCGTGCCCCAGCATGGCCGCAGTTAAATGACTAAAACAAGTAAAAGATAAAAGATGCATATATATATATGTATATATATATAAGCAATGTTAATTTTCTAAATGAAGTATTAACAGTAACTGCACGATAAAGTGTAGTATATTGCCACTTAAGTGTGGCTGACCCCTAGGGGTGGATGTTACTGTTAATACTTCATTTAGAAAATTAACATTGCTTGTTTTCACCTTTTCGATATCAGTGAAGAATTTCACTGGAAAAGTATATATAAGATTGCCAGGAAATTATCTCTCTCATCAAGGATCAGTGGATATCGAACGCCGACGAAGGGAAATAACCCTGAAACCCGGGTCCGTTCGTGCTACAGATCATGATGGGAGGGATGACTTCCCTTGGCAAACAGGACACA
>NC_068996.1:15528542-15534471 GCF_001194135.2 Octopus bimaculoides | reverse complement strand
TATATATATATATATATATTGATATATAACAGTGTTCAAATTATCCCGCTCAAATCTGGTATGCGCATTTCTTGAGATACTGAGATAATATTTTATTTCAGCCAGTAAAATGATGTACATGGTCTGATCAATAAGTAACTGGACTGTTATTATAGTAACGAAGCTAAAGCACGCAGAGTAAATCTGCTTGGTACAGATTGACCTTAAACTCTGCTCTGCATGCGCACTAAGTTTTAACGTTCTAGCTCACTGCCGATGTTTATAGCAGTGCTTGAAAGCAAGGTGTGTAGCGTGTGATCATCGCATTGACCATGACAGAGAAAGTTAAGCAGAGAATCAGCATCAAATTTTGTCAAACGTTTGGCGATACCTGCTCAGAGGCATACACAAATTTTTCAAAAAGATTTCATCGTTCTCGATATAGTCAAGGAGATCATGTGCAACTGAAGAAACCCGCGTGTCTCCTTGGTCCGCTGAAAGCCAGTTTTGCCACTAACTTTGCAGACATGCGTCTGATAGCCAAATCTTCAGTGATAATGGGCTGAATTGAACCGTAACTAATATGCACATCCTCTGAAAACTCACGGATGGTGATTCGACGACTTCCTCTCACAGCTCACGCACATTTGCGAAGTTTTTCTCAGTTAGGTCTCCCAGAACGTTCGTCAATATCGACATGTTGGGGGCCATCTTGGAAACGTCTGAACCACTCGTACGGTTCATACACTCTTCCTCATACACTTTCTGAAAACTTTGCGTAGGTCTCTGAGCAGGTATCGCCATGACAACTTCCTCTGTCATGGTCAAGGCTACGATCACACCCTACACACGTTCCTTTCAAGCACTGCTGTAAACAGCGGAAATGAGCTAGAACGTTAAAACTTAGTGAGCATGCACAGCAGATTTCAAGGCCAGTCTTTGCCATGCGGCTTTACTCTACATGCTTTAAATTCGGTACTACGGCAACAATCCGGATACTTATTGATCAGATCTCGTAGAGGTATATTTTCCAATTTATAAATATTCATGAATATAATTTTCGAAATATATGATGCGGCTCTTCAACATAAAGAAAATATAAACATCATTTTCAGCACTTTTTATCATGCAGCTTCGCCACTCTTACTACACACACACACGCGCGCGCGCGCGCGCGCGCGCGCAAACGTACGTGTTTATGTGAACAGATAAATATTCATGACGGTGGGGTTTTTGCAAAATGTTTCACTAGTATGTAACCTTAAACCTGTTTGATATAATATTACTGTTTAATCCAGTACTTTACCCAGCTTTTTCAAAGTAGATTCACGTCTATACATAATACCATGCTGCTACGTATTGCTGTTTTTGGTATCAGTTTGTAAAATTAAGTCAGTTCGTTAAAGCTACACAACAAAATTCGTGTTGAGTCTATGATGAAATAAGAACTTGATGTTATTAAGACATATTTATTTTTTCATTTAAAAGAAATGATTGACTTCATGTGGTGAATAATTAACATGTTTGTTGTATTAGTAAGAAATACTTGGTTTCACATTTAGCCAGATCAATCTATTTCATGCTCTCGATGTGTTATCTAAGAAATGTTTATTTATCATGTATTTTATAGTAGTACTTGTTGACTAAGTTCTTCGATCTGAGACCATGGATCGAAAGTAAAGCAACTGTAATATGGAGGAGTGGCTTTAGTCATTTACAAACTCAAGAAATTTTTTTGATTTATTTTTAAACGGATATATCTCTTAATTTATCTAAATTTATTATCATTTTTTACTTTTAATTATTTACCCTGGGTATTCAGGTTTTTCTGCCTTCTATTTTTGATTTAAGGTTTTCTTCGATTTTTATAATAATATGATCCTAAACCGCAATTGTAATTTCATGCAGCCGGTTATTGAAAGAACCAATGAAACAAGACCGTCTTCAAATGTGTATCTATCAGAGTAATTGCATATTTATGCATATAACCTTATTTTGTTCCATTCTAAACAAAGCTGTCCGACGAACGGGAACGTGAAACTCTGAGTGACAAGTTTTGTGATATTTTTGCTGCTTTTTAATAAAGTATATTGCTCTATCTCACGTATTTGAGTACAATTTTTATTCCACCTTGTTTCGCATTTATGTGCTTACTCTGGTGAAAATATATATATATATATATATATATATATATATATATATATATATATATATATATATATATATAGATAGATAGATAGATAGATAGATAGATAGTAGAAGAAGATACTTGTCCAAGATGCAACGCAGAGGGACTGAACCCAGAAGTATGTGGTTGTGAAATAAGCTTCTTACACACAGCCACGCCTGCGCCAATATATATGCATGCATGTGTGCGTGTGTGAATGTGTGTCTGTGTGTGTGCGCGTTCGCGTCTGTGTGTATTTGAGTCCAAGTTCACCTTTTCTTCGTCTACCTTTTGAGAGGCACACTACTATCGGATTCATAATGAGTTAGTGGTTAATCACACTACTGGTACCTGTTATAGTTGCTGTTAGACTTCTCTCTCTGTCTCAAGTAACCGTTTTTGCTAACTTAGAGCCTTTATCGATATTTTTCTCCTAGGAACCTATAAAATATAAGAATTCTGATATCCATTGCTTTTAATTGCTGCTTTTTTGTATTATTTTGTTTTCTTATTCATTTCTCCTACTTTTTATTATTTACCATTTTATTTATCTTTTATGTGTTCTTTGAAGATATCTGAAGCTTTACAGGAAATTTTCTTCGCTTTTGGTTGGACATTGGTATAATATGTAAACCCAGCGTTATACCCTGTGATAAATTTACCATGGCTCTTAACCAACCATACGTGTACAATAGCTATTTTCGAAAGCATTATCATCATGTTAACATGTACGAAACATGTATGATTTGTCTTTAATCACTCCCCATCACTAGCAGTAACACAAGCATCATGTTCTTCGCTACAAACAGCAAACTAAAATATCAAAGGAAAATCTCAACTGCCAGCAACATTAATTCTACAATTACCGACAACATCAGAAGCGGCAGCATATTCGCGACGCCAATATCAAAGCAAAATCTCTATCAGCACCGCCATCAGGACAACGACCTTCATCGCCACCAACCTACATAATCGTCCACAACAACAGCATCAAGAACAACAACAACGTGGGTATCTTTCGTGGAAAAAAAAAAACTATAATCAAAGGAAGCAAAACCAACACCAATATGAAAGAACCAACACCACCTTCGCCAACACTACCATCGCCAACACCACCATCGCCAACACCACCAAGGCCAACACCACCATCATCACCATCGCCTCGATGTTACTAATGTGGTCGCTATAAGCGTTAACACCATCTTCAACATTTTTACTATTATCAAATTTCTGCCAACGACACCACCAGCATCCCATCACCATTTAAACCGCCATTTTCTTGCACTACACCCATAACAGTATAAAGCAGTGGTTCTCACACAGGGTCTATATGACCCTTGGGGCTCCATATAAGGTTTTAATGTTAAAAATGAAGTGCATTAACCTGCTTATACTTCTATGAGACAAAATATTTTAACAATTTTTTTTTATACAATTCCTAATAATATTAAATCATAAAAATATGATAGAACTTTTTTAAAACACCGAATGGTTCTGAGGGTCCACCTGAGAAGAATAGAGATCAAAGGGGTCAATAGATAAAAATGATTGAGAACCACTGCTATAAAGTCTTATAAGACTTCAAAACCGATAGAATTAGTATTCCGGATAAGCAACGGTATCAAAATCCTTTTATTCTTTTATTCTTTTACTTGTTTCAGTCATTTGACTGTACCCATGCTGGAGCACCACCTTTAGTCGAGCAAATCGACCCCAGGACTTATTCTTTGTAAGCCTAGTACTTTTTCTATCGGTCTTTTTGGCCGAACCGCTACTCTACGGGGACGTAAGCACACCAGCATCGGTCGTCAAGCGATGTTGGGGGGACAAGCACAGACACAAAACATATACACACATATATACACACACGTATACATATATATGACGGGCTTCTTTTCAGTTTCTGTCTACCAAATCCACTCACAAGGTTTCAGTCGGGCCGAGGCTATAGCAGAAGACACTTACCCAAAGTGCCATGTAGTGGGACTGAACCCGGAATCATGTGGTTCGTAAGCAAGCTACTTACCACACAGCCACTCTTACGCCTGTTTTATATTAATTTTCAAATAGTTTTGTTGTGCATTACTATTTCCAAAGGAGTGGATCGGACGATTTACGATTGTGCGCATGCTCGAACGCATGCATTTACTACCTCTGACGCATGCACAATACGAACAAACGTTTATGTCTGTGTATGCAGATACAATTCCTATAGACACCAAGCGCTCGTGCTACATTTATACAAATACAGAGAATCAGAAGAGAAAACACGGTAAAGCATTGAAAACAACACAGAAATGCACACAAATACATATTTTAACGTACATGCAAGCTTCTATGTATGTATGTATATATATATATATATATATATATATATATATATATATACAAACAAAATATGGGGGTTTAGTTTACAGGTGATATAAACGACTAAGTACGCTTGGTAAGTGCTATAACGGATTACTATGGCTCCAAGGTTATAATCAAGGTGGTAGTTATGGAGCCATTGCAGATTTCCGATACAGTCGATATATAATTATTAAAGAGACCAACAAACGTTAAAGCAAGGCAAAATATCTGAAGTTCATGTACATTATTATTATTGGAAAAAAGATTCAAAGTCTTACAGCTGTTTCTGTGATATCCTAGAGTATGGGATATTCCGTCATCAGAGATAAATAGGGAAAATGAGAAGGGTATAGATTAATGAAAGGATTTTTACCTACAAGGATTGATGTAGGATTGCACATAAAGGATTATGGATTTATTTCTACAAAATCGGAAAGTTGAACAATGAACTTTTATGCTCCTTTTTTCTCCTCTTTCTTCATCTCCTTATTCCTTCACTCCTGTCCTTGATGTCGTCATTTCATTAATCTATACCCTTCTCATTTTCCCTATTTGTCTCCGATGTCAGAATATCCCATACTCTGGGATATCCCATACTCTGGGATATCCCAGAAACAGATATAAGACTTTGAATCTTTTTCCAATAATGATAATGTATATGACTTGAGATGTTTGCCTTGCCTTAATGTTTGTTGTCCTCTTTAACAATGTTTGAGTGCGTGTGTGTGTGGGGGGGGGCAATCATGACCAGCTCTTCCTGAGAAAGGGAGATAGTGTAAATAATGTGAATTTTCAAAACCTGACATACCATTAAGGAAAAGGGCAGATATATATGCAAACATGTATACACACGCATACATGCACGCATGCATGTAGCAATAGCGTCGTTTTGATTATATACCATTATGTTCAATACAAATTACTTCTTCTCATATGTGACCTACAAAAGGTCCATAAAATATATTCCACAAAGAATAATGGAATCGCTGCTTTCGACAAAAGTTTTCGAAGTCACTGCTCAAGCACGGCGACTGTCCATTGACTAAAATCAATAGAAAGTTAGAAAATTAAAATGATATACATTATCACTGTTTGCTGTTGTTTTTCCTCATTTAATTTTTCTTCTGTTTTTTTCCCTTATGTGAAGGCCCCTAGACTAGTGGTCAAAAGTCTTGCACTCACAATCACAACAGACCAGCGGCAACACTGAACGGGACAATTATACTTTATAGAAACCGGATAATTGGATCTATGAGTCTTAGGACTGCTTACAGTAATGTCCAGGAAACTCTCTCTGTCTCTCTTTCTCTATCCTTCTCTTTCTCTCTCTCTGTTTATCTACCTATTTATCTATCTGTCTGCTTATCTGTCTCTCTCTTTGGCTGCATGCTTACTTATCTGTCTGTCTGTCTGTCTGTCTGTCTGTCTGTCTGT
>NC_068996.1:15521830-15528532 GCF_001194135.2 Octopus bimaculoides | reverse complement strand
CTGTCTGTCTGTCTGTCTGTCTGTCTGTCTGTCTGTCAATCTGTCCGTCCTAATATCTGGCAGTCTATCTATCTATCTATCTATCTATCTATCTATCTATCTATCTGTCTGTCTGTCTGTCTGTCTGTCTGTCTGTCTGTCTGTCTATCTATCTATCTATCTATCTATCTCTTAACCCCTTATATCAGGACATGTAAGACAATCACGGTAAATCATCTTGGCTGGCCATATCGTATTTTCCCGATTCTCCTCGCTCTGAGTTCAAATCTAGCAGAGGTTAACACTGCCTTTCATCTTTTTTTTTGATGGTGGTGGTAGGGGTCAATAAAATAGAACTAATCCAGGGCGCATGGTCTGGAATAATTGTTAAAACGTCGGATCGGATGCATTATGCTATTTGTTCCTTACCCTCCCGTTCTGAGTTTGGAGGAATTCTGGTTTAAGCATCCCACATAACCCCTCAACTTTTTTATCCTTTGAAATTTTTTGCGAATCTATCTTCTACATATGGGAACTCATACGATTATTTAAATAGTTTTATAATTAAAAAACAACTAAATAGATAAACGCTACAATTTCCACTTCTTTTTGATTTTTTTAAAAATCGGAGCTTAAAATATTGACAGTTCGAATTTTTCGCTTAAATCCCAGCAATGGACTACTCTTTGGTGCATCATCATTCCATTAGATGTGTTTATGGTGAAAAAAAATATTGAAAAAAATCAATACATATCACAGAGACAAAGAAATGAGGAAGGTACCATGTGGCCGTGGGATATACTAAAAACAACAGCTAAATCGCTCTTAATTCACACACGAAAAAAAAAAAAAGATGTTTGCATGATCGTATGAATTTTTGTATGTAGAATGCAAATTCAGAAAAAATTTCTGGAAATTTCCCAAAAATATTTAAAACGTTATGAGGGGTTATATGGGGTCCTTAAACCAGGTTCCCGCCTTGAGTTTGTAATTTGCTGTCGCCTACTTGAGTTGTGGACAATTCGCATTGGCACCCGAGATGCCAAGTTGCAACAGAGTCCACTCTGTTCAGGCATTCGGACTAGCTCTTCAGTCTAAGGATATCCCCTTTCTCTCCCTCCCATCCGTCTCGAAGTCCCTGATTTGCTTTCCCCTCGTGGCTAAAACATGAAGCTGTGATATTCTTCTAACACTATTACATGACAATATGCAGGTTAAGAATTCTATAAGAGTTGGGCTCCCTGTTTGCTGTTGTAAGCATCATATTTTTTATTTAAAATCTGAAAAGATTTGAAGAAATTAGAGAAACGTATGGAGTTCCAACATGTGGTGTTATTTTTTTTATCAGCACTTAATATCTAATTATTGTTGATATTATACACAAACAAACAGTGAATAAACCAGGACGGTTACCGTGCTGATGGAGGCTACTGAGTCAGAACCTTTGTCGACTGCTATCCTGTTATCGTCAGACTATAAGACAATCGGTGGAGGCGCAATGGCCCATTGGTTAGGGCAGCGGACTCGCGGTTTCGATTCCCAGACCGGGCGTTGAGTGTTTATTGAGCGAAACACCTAAAGCTCCACGAGTCTCCGGCAGGGGATGGTGGCGAACCCTGCTGTACTCTTTCACCACAACTTTCTCTCACTCTGTCTTCCTGTTTCTGTTGTACCTGTATTTCAAAGGGCCAGCCTTATCACACTGAATTTCCTCGAGAACTACGTGTCTGTGGAGTGCTCAGCCACTTGCACGTTAATTTCACGAGCAGGCTGTTCCGTTGACCGGATCAACTGGAGCCCTCGTCGTCGTAACCGACGGAGTGCCAACAACAAATAAGACAATCATTTTCCTCAATCGCATGTCAATTTTGGGGAAATTCTTGATTCTTGAAATTCTCTCCCCTTTTCAAGTGGACCTGATCTTTATTGCATTCTTTAGATAATTTTAATAAATCAAGAACTTGTGTTGTATGGTGTTTGACATACTTGTATTCGCGTATGTCGTTCAAATGCTTGTCAGTGGCTATTTTGATCTATTTTTCTTTGTTCATTTCTGTTTAAAGTAAGATATATTTATATGATATCAGAAGCAATAAGGGGAGCTTAATGCAGACACATAAATATTTCCAGACTAAGCATGTGAGATGTGGATTATATGTAATGTGAAAAAAAGCCAGTCGTCATTCACAAACGGATTTTGTTTAGCAGCATGTACCATGCTTTCGCCAAATGTTTTATGTACCTGTGTGATCACATGTAGACAGATATCTTCTCAACTCCCCCCCCCCACTTCAATCCAGTGATGCATTCAGCATGTGACAGCTGGAGAGAGAGAGAGAGATAACTTCACTACCACTCGGCTACTGCTCATTAAATCTGTGTAGCCTGGGGCAACGTGAAATGAAATGTATTGCTCAATGATATACTGCGCTGCCGGCCGTCCAGGAGTCGAACCCACGACATTATGATCGTGAACCGAATATACCAAACCATTAGGCCATGAACTTTCACACGTGAAAAAAACAAAAAGAAACACTAAATATTTGAAGGATTTTTATCCAACTTTCTAATGATTCTACCGAATCATTGCCCTAATGGTTACTAACGTAGGTATAAAGCAGCAATTTTTTTACTGACATTTTTAGACATAAAACGGTAGCAGCCATGTCCTTTTTGTGGGATTTTTTAATCTTAAGGGCGGAAGGAAGAATTAGATTACAACCCCATAGGCTACTGCAGTGGAAAAGCACTATATAAAAATACTGACCAGAGATCTAATCTCAGTTTCTCTAAAATCACCCTTGAACCTGGTGGGATGGGAGCAGGGTGAAAAAGGGTTACGAATTAGGTTTATTATTCAAGTAGAGTAATGGTAAAGGGAATATTGGTTTGATTGCTTTTTTTTTTTTTTTAATCAAAACCATTCAAATAAAATTCAACCTACATGGGAATTGAACTTGGAATTTTAAGGGACATAATTATTTTCACCAAGGTAATTTGGATTGAATTGAATTTTTATGGCATGGTGGGTCGGGTGTTTGGCTCATTTTCGTTCGGTTGCATGTTCACCTATCGAACTGAGCGACGTGTTGTGCGTTGTTGAAAGCAAAACATTTCATGTCACGTTGTAGCGGTCAACTGAGCTGAAAATGAGTACCAGTGGCAGCTTGTTGTGGTGGAGAATTAATAAACTCTCTCCTACCGCTGAATGGTAAGAGAGAGAATTTTGTACATCCGTCTGTTAAATGCCACGGAAACTGAAATAAGTACCGGCTTAATGGATTTAAAGGCTAGAGACAGTCTTTAACGTTAATTTATCTTCTGAGTGTGAAAAGAAACTAGAACAAAATATCAAAAAATAAAATAAAATAAAATAAGCAAACGTGAATACGGAAATTAGGTAGTAAAAATATATCGATTTCTTTTTACAAGGAAGCGCTAAATTCGATTGAATTGACTTTATTACATTAATGCTATTTACTTTAATCTACCCCAGGAGGATGGAAATCAACACAGACAGAGTTTGAATTCCGGATATAAAATAAATGTAATTTAGTAAGGCTGCAATGAATTTAGAGTTTCTGTCAAACTATCGTCTTCGAAAATGATAAATAAATAAATAAATGAGTAAATAAATTATGCGCAATAAATCACGAAATTACGAAACCCAGATGTGTATGGTTTGGGGGTTTTTTTATGTTAAAAATATTTCGGAAGAAATAAATGTAAAAAGGAAATTATTCCGTATTATTTGGGGAAAGTACATAAGATTGTGAAGGAGTTTTCTTTTTTTTTTTTCTGCTTGTTCACGTATAAAAATGATACGGAATATATGAATATAATATATATATAAAAATAAAAAATGGAATAAAAATGTTGCTATAACTAGTTTTCTCAAAATCAGATAAAGAAAAGAGATTATCTATCATCTTAACCATTATTTCATCGCAATAAAATACAGCGAAAAGTACAAAAAAGAAAGAAAGAAATAAAACAATGATGATAAAGACTGCTATGCCAAAGATACGGTCTTAGTTCATTCTGCATCGACGAAATAAAAACAAAACAAACTATTATTATTTTATTAAAGTATAAGGGTTGTGCATTTCTATATGAAGGAAATGAAACTATAACGATGAAAGTGAAGTGAACTCATGATTCATGTTAACATAGGGGTGAAAACTGTACGAGGTTACTCCAGCGCTTATGCTTAAATAATAAGTGATTATTTCCCCTTTCTCTGCAGTATTTAGGATATCATGTTATTGTCGACGTGTGATGCTATTTGAACGAAGTTTTGGCTGCTATTTTTTGCAGACTAAGTGACCGCGCAGAAGTTCCTCAAGTTACTACGTCTGATTCACGAATCGTTTGTTCCGTTAATACCATTTTTCATCTGCTTGAAGATTATACTTCGTATGTGTGCACCTGTGTGTGTGTGTGTGTGTGTGTGTGTGAATGATTGCTATAACATACAATGGTTTTAATGCATATGTGTGTCTCTCAATATGTTTTCTCTATTGTCCAGTATTTTGGGAACATCTCGAGTTTTTTATATTCTTTTCTACTCTAGGCACAAGGTCCGAAATTTGGGGGGTAGGGGGTCAGTCGATTAGATCGATCCAGTAGGCAACTGGTGCTTAGTTTATCGACCCTGAAAGGATGAAAGGCAAGTCAACCTCGGTGGAATTTGAACTCAGAACGTGAAGACAGACGAAATACCGCTAAGCATGTCGCTCGGCATGCTAACGTTTCTGCCACCTCGCCGCCTTCTTGAATTTCTGATATTTTTTAAATATATGTCAGCCTTACTGGAACTAATTTATGACCGGAAGCATTCCAACACTGAACTGTGAAAAGTATCATTTGGCTTTCTGTCCTCAAACAACAAGACGCAGATCCACTCCGATGGCCAAGTGGATTAAGTCTGAGATCTTTCCTACCTCTTCTGGTCAGATCTGGAGGAAGATTTCTACTGCGGTCTAAGTCTACAATTCCTTTATCCTTAGTTTCATTGCGAGAAGTGCATCACTCGCATTCAACGTGTCGCGACCTAACAACCACTTGATGTACAACCCTAGCGAATGTCTTTTTGTCTAAACAAAACAAATATTTCGGATCTTTTTTAAAACGGGGGCCACATTTTTCATTAACGAAACACTTTGAAACTTGGATCACTGGTAGAATGTGTCATATAAAACATCTTTTTCTCTTAGTCTTCTTAAAAAAAAAAGAAATCCATAAATTATTCCATGTTGAAGTTGTCGTATTTCTGTAATTTCAACCAATCACTGACGTCCATTCAGCCGATATACATTAAGTGCCGACTACATAAACAAACGATTCTGAAACAATTAACCCTAACCCTAACCCTAACCCTAGGGTTAGAGTTAGGGTTAAAGCAAATTTAAAATGAAAAAAGCAAATAAAACGAAGAATCGTTTGTTTATGTAGTCGGCACTTAATGTATATCGGCTGAATGGACGTCAGTGATTGGTTGAAATTATCGAAATAAGACAATTTTTTACATGAAATAAATTCGAATACAAAAATATTTTTCTGTTCTATAACACAAAATAGATAAGTATACGAAGTTTGAAAGTCTTTCGGTACCAAAAGCACTACGTAAAACATTAATGAAAAATGTGGCCCCCGTTTTAAAAAAAGATCCAATATTTCTCCTTAAACAGTTAGGTTGACGGAGAACTCTCTGTTACAGGTTACGGAGTGCTTCAGTGCAAGGGTTTCCCTCTTGAAGAGGACATGTCTGGTGACATCTGCCTATATTTCTTACAAGGTTCATGCATTCTGAGTGCATTAGTCGCTATTTCCAGGCATCTGATTTTAGTCAACAGAGGGCTGTACAGTACCGTCTTCCGTGCAGTTTCTGTCCCAAAATTGTGTGAGATAGCGATGTGTACATTGCTCTCATTTACCTTAACAAGAACTCCCACCCGTGTCACGTACTTTTCGTCTTGTCTGGAGAGATCGTGAGGTATTCATTTGGTTTTGCCTCCATCTCAGTAAGCGACTGTTTGCCCGAGGTGTTAGCTCCACTACTTATTCCGTCGCCTAATATATTTTTGTTGTTATTCATACCACTGCTGTAGTTGTCGCTCGTGTTGTTGTTGTTAATGTTTTGCTGCTGCTGCTGCTGTTGTTGTTGTTCCTGCCGTTTTTCGGCAGTCTCTCTGCACCGAGTGAAGTTGATGATCTTATGTAACATTTCAACAAAAATATTTTCAACAATAAACAAATTAATTTCACAAACTTTTGAGAGGAAAAATAATCTACGACCAACACTAGCAACAACAACAACGACGACGACGACGACGGCGACGACGACGACGACGACGACGACGATGATGATGATGATGATGATGATGATGATAATTTAGAATTTTGGTACAAGGCCAGCAATTCCAGGGTGGATACATCGATTCCAGTGCTCAATTGGCACTTAATTTATCGAGCCCGAAAGGATGAAATGCAAAGTCAACCTCGGCGGAATTTGAACTCGGAACGTGATGCCTCTAAGCATAAGATGATGATGATGATGATGATGATGATGATGATGATGATGATGATGATGATGATGATGATGGGGAGGAGCAGGAGGAGGAAGAAGAAGAAAAAGAAGAGGAAGAGGAAGAAGAAAAAAGAGAAAGAAGTAGAAGAAATCGATTTCTGTTTTCTTTCTTTAGCAATTCAATTTTTAGTTTT
>NC_068996.1:15518951-15521654 GCF_001194135.2 Octopus bimaculoides | reverse complement strand
TTACTTTTTTAACGTTAGCTCTCTCTCTCTCTCCCCCTCTCTCCTCTTCTCTCCCCCTTAATCTCCTCTCTCTCTCTCTCATTCTTTCTTCACTATGTTAAAATCCCCTGAGCGCTTTTTTCATTATGGGTCATCCTCTTACCAGGAACGACTCGCTGCCATTGAAACGCCTTATGGTTTACTGTTCAAATTCAAATTCAGCTGAGAAGGAGGAAAGCTAAATCGTTCGCTGTTATTAATAAACATTCTTTTCTTTGTTACAGCCTTGTCCTTCCTTCTTTCTTTCCTTCCTTCCTTCCTTTCTTTGTTTTTCCTTTCCTTTCTCTCAACAGGATATATTTAACACTCAAAACCATCCTCCCGCCTATGACATTTTTGGATTACATTGTTAAAGCCTGTCTCCACTCCCTGTGTCATTCCAGTATCAGCAATCCGTCACGTCTTCCGATTGGATCATTCGCTACTTGCCTTTCCCTCTTGAAATCATCCAATTGTACCATCGTAATCATCCAAGCAATTCTCACGTTCTCCCCCGATGAAGAAGGATTGGAGTTATGCCATTGCTTCATGCATTTTAACTGGCCCAGGTTTATTTATTTATTTATCTATTTATTATTTGTGTTTATTTGGTTCACTATCTCTGCATCACTAATTACTAAACCCGTTCGGAAAAGGGTAACACTCTTTTGTCCCTGTCACAGAAATTGCTCTCTACGGTCCTTCCAGTGGAAATAGTTCACACCCATTTATGCCACTTGCGATCATCCGGAAAAATAATCTTTTACAGGGTCCAGAGAAATACCCCTTTCTCCTCATGGCTTCTCCATCTAACCTTCTGTAAAACCATATAGTCTGGCAAATTTCGACGCTACCGATGCAAAATTAAATAAACACATAAATAAATAGATAAATAAATAAATGTAAAGAATAATGTTAAGAATAGAAGAGGCAAGGAAACATCTTTTATATCTGACTGGCATCTGTTAAATCTCTTTTCTTCCAAGCAGTGAGTTTTCTTTCTGGTCAACGCTGAAACGATTTTCCATTAACTTTTGCATATCTTTCCCTAAATGCCCGAAAAAATTTATGAAATAATCTTCAGTTTCCTCTGGTTTTAAAATCATCTTATTCACCAGTATGCTTCCATATAATACCATTTCCTCAGTGTCATTCTAGATAATTATATATCTGCTTCTCTCTGTCTGCATACTGAGCGAACTTAGAATAACTACTTCCACGTTATGTTTCAAGGCTGTTTCAAACATTAACTTTACAAAAAAAGAGAGCTATTTGACAAAATAACTTCTTACGTTCTGTTTTCCTTGTTTAATACTGCCTCCCCATACCCGCTGCCTTTTTTTTTTCACTTTTTCAGATACTTTGTGAATAACGGACTAGTGAGATGGGGTACAAAGCGTAGAGAACCCCCTCGGTCATGAATGACCATGGAATTTCCCCTAGAAATTTCCATTCCGAAGCACAAACCCAGGCAAGGTTGTTTATGGAAGACCAGCAGTCGCCCATACAGATGATCCTCCTTTCTCCATGCTACTGATGTTATCCAAAGGAAAGGCAAACCCCGAAACAACTTGGCATCAGTGACGCCGCAACTCAATTCTACAGCTGAGTGAACTGGAGTAACGTGAAATAAAGTGTCTCGCTGCTGAATATAACACGCAGCCCAGTCCGGGAATCGAACTCACTACCTCATGATCGTGAGCCCGACACTCTAACCACTGAGTCATGCACCTTCACTAGATTAGTGGGATAGTGGTTAGGGGGTTGCACTCACAAATCATAAGATCATAGTTTCGATTCTCAGACCAAGAGATGTGTCGTATTCTTGAGCAAAACACTTCATTTCATGTTATTTCAGTCCACTCCTTGCTCAGCCCAGTAACAGCTTAGAAATAAATCATGAAAAGGACTATTATTCCGTTCATGTGAGAATGTTGTAATCTCAGACTTAGAAGACGGGATTTCTGGGGTTCGTAATAGCCCTAAGTCTAAATTCCAAGTAAATTTATTATCTCCAATTTAATTGCAACTATTTCAAATTCTCAGTGACATTTGCTCCATTTTCAATATGAAAGAGATTCTTCAGAAAAATTCAAAATGACCTTTCTATAAAGCGATGGAAAGAAAAAATGTAATAATGTTCACACAGAACTGGTCAGCCCGGAGCTGTAGTAGAAGACAGTTGTTTCCCAAGATGCAATGAAGAGGGATTGAACTGGGAACCACGTAGTTTGAAATGCGAGATTCTTATTCAAGCAACCATACCTACGCCTGAAAGAAACTATAAAAACTCATTGTAAATATAGAAATATAAAGACGAAAATACCACTATGGTTTCATGAAGAACCAATTCTGTTTGTGAATAAAACTAAATATCAGTTATAAAAAAAAGGGGACGAGAAAAAAAAAGGGTAAAAAGAAGAAAAGAAAAATGCGGGATATGTAACAAGAAAGAGCTTATCAGCAGCAGAAAAAGCAATTTAATTTTCCTTGGGATCAGGATTCCTCAGCGAAGTATGTTTTAGATTTTAGACGAAGAACAAAAATATATTAAAAACGAAACTAATATTTATCCGACTTCCTATGTTATTCGATCTCCGTTCACAAAATCTACTTCACTCTCTCTCTCTCCTCCGTGGAGTCTATCTATCTATCTATCTATATATATATATATATATATATATA
>NC_068996.1:15516260-15518565 GCF_001194135.2 Octopus bimaculoides | reverse complement strand
GTAGATATATATCTTAATATACACGCATACTCAGATTTTTGAAAGTATACATCTAATCATATATACAAACGCGTACACGGGCATATATATATATATATATATATATATACATGCACATATATACATACATAAATATGCATATATATATAATTATACACACACACACACACACACACACACACACACACACATACATATATATATACATATATGAGCATACATATACACACATCTGTGTGAGTGCGCGCGTGTGTAAGTAATTACATATTCACTCATTTGCTTATTCTTATAAGCCTGAACTTGTAAATAAATATTTAAAGATTTACAAACATTAGTCCTTGTATTTCTTTGCAAATGTTTATATATGTGCAGATGTGTATATATATTGTATATTTTATATTGCAATATACATATATGTGTGTCTGTGTGTGTATATATATATACACATATTTTTTGTGTATGTGTGTTTGTGAGCGTTATTCAATAGAGACACGAACGATGTATACGCTTAACATGGACGCACAGTTTCCATAGTAAATATTCGCGAGATTATATTTGTACCCCATCAAAAACGATCAACTGCCGTGTAAAATTTCATTAATGAAGAGAAACATGAACGCCTTTCTCTCTGCGAGAGAATATATATCCCAGATGGTAACGAATGATTTGCGGTTGTATATAGTAGCTTGTCTGGAAAACCTCTGCCTATGCGCTAGCCACACAATTCCCAAAGGCTTATAAACTTTTAACGAAAATATATCCGTTTCCGGTCGAAGCTAGTTATAAATCATGTGATAATGTCTCAAAAAAAAAAATGTAGGGATGCAGCAGATTAGTTTCCGGTTGTCTTTTCCAGGTGGGCACAAAGCTTAGATAAGTGAAAGAACGAACGCTGGCCTTCATTAAGAAGGCGTTATTCTTTGCGAATAAATCCGTGACTTCAACAAAGATTCTGTTATCGATCATACATATAAGTGTGTGTATGTGTCTGTGTGTGCGTGTACGTATGCGTGGGAAAAGGTGCTGTAAATAAACATTATTACTGATGCCAAAGTTGTAATTTTTTTGCTTTTTTTTTTAGATAGCCTGGTTTGGAAATATTCAAGGAAAAAGCAAGGTAAGTACCTCTTAGTAAAAAATTGATCCTGTTCACCGCTGAGTAAATATTAGGATTATAGTAGTGATAACATGGCATCGAATAATTTTCTGTCGCCTAAATCGTTTCATGAAGTTTCTTGAAGCACAGAATGGATCTTGAAATATGAGGTTCTATACAGAACTTGTAAAAAATATTTCATTCAGCATACTTATATTGTTGTTTATAAAGAAAAAGAACATGGACGTAAAGAAATGTGTTTTATGTATGTGCGCATATGTGCATGTGCGTTCGTGCGTGTGTGTGTGTGTGTGTGTGTGTGTGTGTGTGTGTGTGTGTGTGTGTGTGTGTGTGTGTGCGCGCGCAATTCTATGTATAAATTCATTACTACACGCATACACATGCACAAGCACAGACAGAGGATGAGGCAGACGTACAGAAGGCGACAGGGTGGAGAGATATACAAAATTGAAATAGATAGATAGATACATAGATAGATACAACAAGGTCTGATAGACGCACAATGTAATAGCACGCCTTTGATGCCAGTCTGAGGAAGAGCCTCTCCGATGCCTAAAACCGTAAATATTACGTAATTTTCCTTTTAGAATTTTCGCGTAAACTAGCGTTGCAAATGGAGATGGTACGCAAATGGTAAAGACAGATGGATGGAAAGACAGACAGACGGATGGATAGGTAGGCAGGTAGACAAACAGACAGACAGATAGGTAAGATAGATAGCCTTCTAATGTTAGGTTGTCATTGCTCTGTACTGAGGACAGGTGGCTATCTTTGTAGCCTCTGATCCACACAAAGCTATTGAGTCCAGTCTTTTCCAATATTCGGATCAACCGTCCTGACTAATGACTAATGAGGTCTCGATACTTTGCTTCTTGCTGTAGTTTTACTTATTTTAAAATTTTAATGTAATGACCCTATAAGTCACCTTTCTTTTTTTTTTCCCCTCCTTGTACTTGTCGTATTGTTTCTTCAATAATATCTTGGATGATGTCTTTTACCGTCAGCAAAAAAAAAGAAAAAAAAAAAATCTCTGAATCACGTGGATTCAGATTCGGTTCAAAAGCATAGCATCTTATCAAGGTTCCAGCAGCAGGTTGTTGTTGTTGTTGTTGTTGCTGTTGTTGTTGTTGTTCTTCTTCTTCTTCTTCTTCTTCTTCTTCTTCTTCTTCTTCTTCTTCTTCTTCTTCT
>NC_068996.1:15514922-15516116 GCF_001194135.2 Octopus bimaculoides | reverse complement strand
CTTCTTCTTCTTCTTCTTCTTCTTCTTCTTCTTCTTCTTCTTCTTCTTCCTCCCCTTCCTCCTGCTTCTTCTTCTTCTTCTTCTCCTCTTCCTCCTCTTCCTCCTGCTTCTTCTTCTTCTTCTTCTTCTTCTTCTTCTTCTTCTTCTTCTTCTTCTTCTTCTTCTTCTTCTTCTTCTCGTGTAGCCTTTGGTCCACCCTGCCCAAACATACCTATCATGATTGACACATCATCCCTTCGATTTCTACGTTACAAGGCACCCCAAAACACAGTTCCCAGTATGTTCTCCTCTAAGACTGTTAAGTGTAATTACACAGATGTTCGGTCACGCTTTATACTCTTTCGAGCGACGGCACATAGGCCACCGTCGGTGACTCTTTATTGCGATTTTCATAACTTGCATTTTAGAAAAATTCCGTAAGAATTCAATCACTATTTATTCCTTTTATAAACCTGTGGGTTTGTGTTTAAGTTAACAATGGAATTATGTGTTTGACCTTACTGAGAACTTGGATTCAGTACGAAACGTAATGAATATGTTTTTTTCTTAAGTACTGTATAAACTTGAAACTAAACATTACAATGTATTGGGTTCTCTATTTGGAGAAAGCACTAACAGTCAGAATATATCTATCCATATCTGTATCCCTCTTCCTATCTATCTATCTATCTATCTATCTATCTATCTATCTATCTATCTGTCTGTCTGTCTTTCTGTCTACCTATCTATCTGTCTAATTTGTCTGTCTTTTTACATATATATGTGTGTGTGTGTGTATGTATATATGTTACATATTACATATATTCATGTATATATATAAATATGTGTGTCTATGTATACACACACATATATATGCATGTATTGTATGTCTATATATATATATGTGTGTGTGCGTGTGTGCATACACACACACACACACATATATAGATGCAAATATATATATATATATATAATTCACAGGGGGTCTCTTCTCTCACCCTGTCCGCTCCACTGACATACAGATCAAATGTTTATGATGATATTTTCTCTACGTCTATAAATCGTCAAAACAGAAGGATTGTTTAGTTAGCAGAATATTAGGTAGAGATGTACATTAGAAGTTTAACAGTCCATCTATAAAATGCATACATATATGGCTCCTTTTGCATACACATATAAATTAACACATGTACACACACACACACATACACACCC
>NC_068996.1:15513061-15514304 GCF_001194135.2 Octopus bimaculoides | reverse complement strand
ATATATATATATATACATACTTATATACATACATACATGCATACAGATAGAAACATACACACCATCGTGCATACACACAGGGAGACTATATACATATATACATACATACATACATACATATATACATACATACATATATACATACATACCTACACACTCACATACATATATGTGTGTGTGTAGAGTTACCAGATTTCAAGGATTCCAGAATATATATATACACGTATGTGTGTGAGTGTGTGTGTATGTGTGTGTATGATGCATGTGTGTGTGTTTGTGCAAAAGTGTAAATGTACATACACGTACAATTGTGCCCATGCGCGCGTGTTTCTGACTACGTGTTTGGCGATTCTTAAAACGAAAAAAAAAATAGAAAAGAAAATAAGCAAGATTACGTTTATGTGTTAGTGAGATACGTGAAGTAAGCCCCAGCGGCATTGTTGGTAAATCTTTGGAATCAATATATTTACACAATTCGCAGCTATTTTTCAAATAATGCAAGTGAGTGGCCACCCCCGAAGATCTTTACAATTTCCAGATGTTACACCTGCTGATAGCCTAGTTAGGATTTTTATCACACACCAAACTCTTTCCAATGCATTTCTTTGTTAATTCTTTGATTTTTCTTTTTTTTTTTTTAATATTTTCCAAAATGGATCGGGGGAAGAAAAGGGAACGGTGACATATGATGCAGGCGTGCTTATGTATTACGATATGTGTGTGTGTGTATGTGTTTAAGTGAGAAAGAAGGGAGAGTACATGAGAGTATGTGTGTATGTGTGTGTGTGTGTGTGTGCGTGCGTGTGTGTCTGTATGTTCGTCTACATGCAGGTATATGTATGTGCATGTGTAATATTGTATTTGTACACTTAAAATATAACTCCATATTATACACAAATAGAGATCCACACACATACACACGTATGCAAATACACAACAAATACACAAACAAACAAGCAAACAAACAAACCTATATGTGTGTGCATATGTGTGTGTATGTGTATATATATATATATATATATATATATATACTTTAATTAAAAGCAGCAGAAATATAACAAAAAACTGTTACTCTGAGTTTCACGTTCCCGTTCCGATGAACGGGAACGTGAAACTCAGAGTAACGGTTTTTTTTCTTATATTTCTGCTGCTTTTAAATAAAACATATTACTCTACCTCTGGTATTTGAGTACTCTTTTTTCCACCTTATTGCACATTTCATGTGCTTACTCCGGTATATATA
>NC_068996.1:15512173-15512932 GCF_001194135.2 Octopus bimaculoides | reverse complement strand
TATCAGTGAAGAATGCCACTGGAAAAGAAGATATAAGGTTTGCCAGATTTGTCTCTCTCACCAAGGTCATCAGCTGTCGAACGCCGACGAAGGGAAATAACCCTGAAATCCGGATACGTTCGTGCTGCTGGCCGAGGTGAGAGGGATAACTCCCTTGGCAAACAGGACACAGTCGTGTGTCGATAAGCCAGCTGGAGGAGATGTCCTCCTGGGGCTAAAAGCAACAGTAACATCCACCCCTAGGGGTCAGCCACACTTAAGTGGCAATATACTACACTTTATCGTGCAGTTACTGTTAATACTTCATATAGAGAATTAACATTACATTATGTATATTATATTTATATAGTATATATGATATATATTGTATATATAGTATATATAGTATATATAATATATATAGATATTATATATATATATATATAAAAACTATATATATATATATATTAAATATATAGTATATATAATATGTATATATAATATATATATATAAAATATACTCTTTTACTCTTTTACTCTTTTAATTGTTTCAGTCATGTGACTGCGGCCATGCTGGAGCACCGCCTTTAGTCGAGCAAATCGACCCCAGGACTTATTCTTTGTAAGTCTAGTACTTATTCTATCGGTGTCTTTTGCCGAACCACTAAGTTACGGGGACGTAAACACACCAGCATCGGTTGTGAAGCGATGTTGAGGAGACAAACACAGACAAACAAACACACATATATATACATATATACGACGGGCTTCGTTCAGTTT
>NC_068996.1:15508744-15512163 GCF_001194135.2 Octopus bimaculoides | reverse complement strand
TATATACGACGGGTTTCTTTCAGTTTCCGTCTACCAAATCCATTCACAAGCCTTTGGTCGGACCGATTACTCACCGAAACAAATAATGGCAAGTGAACATCAGAACTCTGCTAGATCTAGCTAAGTCTAGCAGAGATCTGCGATTAAAATATGTAGATTATAGACGACAACCTAAAGTTCGTAATGAAGTAAAGTTTTGCATGGCAAATAAAAATAAGATAAAGTAAAGTTAGCTTCTCGAGTCATACTGTCTCATAAGGGCCGGTTTCCCGGTTTCGTGACGTATAAATACCCCACCTGGACTGAACCCCAGTCCGTCACAGAATTACTCATTTTTGCTATCTGGGTGGACTAGAGCAACGTGAAGTGAAGTGTTTTGTTCAAGAACACAACGCATCGCCCGGTCCAAGAATCGAAATCACCATCTTACGATCAGGAATCCAACACCTTAACCGCTAAACGTCTCCACTCTATTGCAAATGAATTTGGAGAAATGTACCTTCTCCGTTTGCACTTCTATAGCACTTTAAACTGTGAACCTGCTTCATAACACCCTTCCTCCAACGAGGGAACACCTATACTGTCTCTCAAACTCCTGGAGGCAACAGCTAAGTCATTGCAAATCATTAAGAAAGAGAAAAGACACGTTAGAAAATGCTGTCTTAGATGCACTATGCCTGGAGTAAAGACATAACTTTGCAGGATTTTTTTTCTCACGAGTCCTAGAACTGAAAATGCTGGTTACTTGGATTCTAAACATTACCATGATCAGTTACCGGCATCTCCAAGAACGGGATGCCGATCCGTTGCAGGATTCAAGGATAGCGATTTTGATGGGAAGAGAGAAGTCGATTACATTGACCCCAGTACTTGACTGGTACTTTATGTTATCGATCTCAACTGAGTGAAAAACCAAGACGGACTCAGTGGAATTTGAACTAATATGTAAAACGCTGGGGAAAATGCCGCTAATCATTTTGTCTGACGCGACAGCGATTTTGTTAATTCGATCAGTGCATATAAAAAAAAAAATTAAAAATCTGAAAGCAAGAAAGTACAAAGGTAGGATGTTGCACGAGGTAATGTTATCTCCGGTGTAAATAAAAAAATAAAATGCTGAGATCGTCATGGGTAGAAAATCTTTAATCATAAGCCTGCTCATTTAAAACTAGACTGTGCTAAATAATAACACCATGGTTCGCAGAACGCAAACTGTTTACATCGCTTGATGAAGAACGTCACAGCAGCTGAAACAAATATATTTGGAGAACAAGAAATAAGAAGGTGTCTGCCGGCATTACATAAGCTATTCTGGTCAATGCACTGCGGATGTTGTCTAAGAATAGACTAATAGCTAAGAATATATCGATACCTATGAATAGATCAAACTTCCGCGTCGTGCTCCATTCAAATCATTCATTTTGATTTTGTTTTTTTAATTCCATATTCTCTTTTATTAACATTTTGCGGATAATTTTCAGAATCAAGTAGCTTCCAATTCTGATTCTATTAATGCTAATATATTTTCAATTATCCTATGACTTGCGCGTTGCTATTGTTTTTACTCATTAGAATTGTTTTATTCTTTAGTGAAAGCACGTGGTTTAGTGGCTAAGGGTATTCGGCTCACAATCGTAAGTTGTGATTTCCATTCCTGGCGGCGTGTTGTGTCCACTCAAATGCCAAAACTGAGTTGACGGTAAAAATGTCACAATCCTTTGGTATTTTCCAGTCAGCACCGACGAAACGATCCAGGCTAATTGATCAGACATAATTATTAAAGACAGGGAAGAAAATACTTGTAGACTAATAGATGTAAGTGTTCCCACTGATAAAAATATATCTGTAAAGGAATTTGACAAATTAAGTAAATATAAGGACTTGGAAATTGAAATACAAAAGACGTGGCATCTTAAAGCGAGAACTGTTCCTGTTATTGTAAAATGCTCTAGGTGTGATAAAAATGGATGTCAGAAACATCTAGATAATATCCCAGGAGAACCATGTCTCAGAGAAATCCAAAGGATTGTACTGACAAGTATTGCCCACATCCTTAGATAAACCCTATCAATCTAAATGTCTTTGTTGGATTACATGGAGATATTTCGCTTTGCTCCTGCTACTTCCCCACCCCAAGCTTTCAGTTACACTGTAATATCTCATATGCTTCACTTGCCCTAGGACGTTGGGTGTGTCTCGGCAAGTGTAACAAACATGCAGATTAAAAGTAAACAGCAACAACGACGACGATGATGATGATGAGAAGGAGGAGGAGAAGGAGGATTTCTTTCATTGGCCACAAGGGTCCAAGGCATTAAAGACTACATCAAAATATGAAATACAACACACAAAAAAGGTGAAATTTAAATCGATCAATGAGGATAAAAAATAAAGATACAAAAATAGAATTCATAAAAGTTAATGAATAAATAAAATAAAATTCCTGATAGCAAGGTAGTTGGTCTCGGGCAATTCAGGAAAAAATCCCTCACAAAATGTCCCGTGAATGGAAAATTTTTAAAACAGTTACTTTGGGGTTCTTAAGCATAGATCCCGTGGATTTTACCGTTCTGTTTGTTTCTCTACTCTATTATCATTTGTTTCGCTACTCTGTTATCATTTGCAATGTGAATTTCTGGCCAGTATTTGCACTATGCTGTTGTGAAACTGGATATGTCAATTGTTTATTTTATTTCATTGCGCTCCGTTTTCTTCTCGTTTTTCATTGGGTCTATAGGTGAAGTAGAAAACGCAGTTGTCACAATCGTTCTAATGTGTCATTTGACACTGGTGCTGGGTCTCTTAATCTCCACTGGACGCCATTCACGCATATACCAAAGGATTTTCTTGTTGTTTTTCTATTTTGTAATTTAATTTACTGTAACTATTCAATTGGTGTAGCAAACGCGGTTTGAATTTCTTAGTGAAATGAAAGAGGGCACAAAGAGGGAGGAAAAAGAAGTAAAAAAGAAAGAAAAAAAATAAATATATGCAATTTGAAAGAAAGAAATTTAACGTTAATGACTTAGGAATCAAATAAATAAATACATAAATAAATAAATTTCAACTAGATTAGCTCCAACATCTGGATCGCCAAAGATAAACAAGGGAGATAAATGAATATTACAGCGTTGATAGCAGTAATCATATTATTGCTTCAGCCGGTATAGATGCCAAAGTCTTTTGAGTAAAATGAACGACGTTTGAATATATCGAGATTATTTGATTATTCTCCATGTTTGCAAAGTTAAATTCGTCAAGAGATAACAACAATAATGATAATTCTTTATTTATCAGCCACAAGAGTGGCAGAAATATTTATTACAATACAGACAAAAAGAACAGTGGGGATTTACATATGACCGTGTGAAAAGCAATCACAATTAACAGGGCGGAGGAGGAGGAGGAGGAGGATGAGG
>NC_068996.1:15504833-15508589 GCF_001194135.2 Octopus bimaculoides | reverse complement strand
AAGAGAAGGAGGAGGAGGAAGAGAAGGAGGAGGAAGAGAAGGAGGAGAAAGAGGTGTTTATTTTTTTTAAATGTAAATTATAGCTACATTATTTCCATTATTTACATTTGACAGATATTTGTCCTCATATTGTTTGTTGTTAACACAACGTTTCGGCTGATATACCCCAAGACACCTGATGAAGGCTGGAGAGTGTATCAGCCGAAACGTTATGTTAACAACAAACAAGATGAGGACAAATATCCGTCAAATGTAAATAATGTAAATAATATAAATAATATACATAATTCCTCATCTCTTTGATAAAGAACTACAATTATAGCTATTAAACTGTTCTGATAGGATGGGGCGGTGCTCATAGCTAGCAGTATCGGTGAGACTGATGCCGCTTAGGTTCTACATAAAGTGTTGGAAGTCGGTAACTGCAGAGAAGATATATGCAAGGAAAGAGGGCGAGGATTCTTGAAAGAAAATGCCGGCTGTATTGATTCATGCGGAATATGGCTGGCGATGGACATAATATGGAAGATGATGAATGAAATGAGGGTACCTAAGTAAGGGTGGAACCAGAGCGAACTATTCCAAAGCAGCAGAGACAATTATAGTTGCTGTAGATAAAGAAACAGAGGTTAAGAAAGCAGCTCATTTGTGGGTTAGCGGTTTAAACTGATTTTGCGAATGATTTCCTTCATGCTAATCGGTTTATCGATCTTTTTCTCGATACCCTGGAAGTGCCTGTGTGTAATAGATGCACCGTCTTAAGCATGTGAACAGAACACTAAGGCGGGCCACATCCGGGCTTTGATCAGAAGTTATTCAGAAATTATTTTCCGGCGGTTCACAAGAGAAAAGCTAGGTTTTGGGACGCAGAAGTTACTGTGAGAATGTACCTTCTCCTGGAGAGATCTGTGATAACTACGTTTAACTTTAGAGGTGAACTTATAGGATCTAGTTGCGTAGTGCTTATGTGTAACAAATGTGAAGTGCAAGAATAATTTCTAGCTATGTGCAGTGATTTTGTTCTTTTTTATAATTGTTGTTGTTGAAGAGTAGACGCCATTAAATGCAGGAAAAGATCTACGTTGCACGTTAATGACGCATGAACGCTGATTATTGGGGTAGAATGAAGGGTTGTATGAATGAGTCTCAATAGCATAAACAAACGTGCCATAATCACAAAATTCTTTCCAAATCTAAATAACTGGTTTAAAGATATTGTAGTAGCTAAAGAGATTTAGACATTTGCATTTACAGTATTAAAATAAATTTTAAAGAATAATAATTAAAAAAGAATAAGTTTCGAAACATTGATTTGAGAAGGAAAAACAGTAAAACGAGTACCACTATCACTACCACCGCCAGCACCACCACCAATAACATCAACAACGACAACATTCCATTATTTATAAGCGTTGTTGATAAAAAGGAGAGATTTAAGCTAACTTAACATCGTAAAGACACGAGGGAATGTCAAAAGCCTCATTGCTTGTAGAACTTATGAAAGAAAAGAAAGGGAAAGGTGACATAGGTCTGTTTTTAAAACAATAGAGCTGTTTCCCATACATCCCTGAAAGAATAGTTGGAAAGAATGATGACCGACCTCTTTTAGGCAAAACGTATGATTCTTCGACTGAAACAGGGCATATAGAAGTGTGTCTAGTTTTTAAAACAGAAATGGAGGTGAAGGGAGAAGAAGAAGAAAAGTTACGCCACACTCCTTCACATATGCTGTACATCTCGAACTATACAGTACATGTATCTCAGTGATACAAAAGTACATGTGTCCTAATACACGTTTCAGACAAACACGACCATATATACTAATGTGGTTGATCGTCTTCAGAATGTCTGTACTTTCCACAATTGTGTTTCCTTGCTGTGAGTGCAGAGGTGACTGGCAACATGTTGATCGGATCTATCTGAATAGACTTTTTTCAGGTTACGAAATGTTCCAGTTGCCGTTGATCATAAGGCTATTTCAGAGTTGACCCAATTTAAGAAACAGAGAGGTTTCAATCGTAATAAGGGTGCAAAGAAGAATACCCAGTTGTTAAATGTGAGATAATAAACACTACTAGAGTACTTTTTGTCGAAAGAAAAAGCAAAATGGCGAATTGCGGTAATTGCAAAAAAAAAAACAACAGTAGGGCGATGGAATGAAAACAGTGCTGTTACTGTTACTACCGCTGTTCATGCAGCGTTTCTTGTTGCTACTACTTCTGCTACTGCTACAACTTACGGCTATTGTTTTTCTATGTGGAACGTCCGGTTACATATCCGTGGATGGCCAGAGGAGAGCAAGACTAAGAATTGTCTCACCCATAGTGTCACCAATTTCTGTAGCTGATGAGAGAAGGAACCGAAAAACCGAAGTATTGCTTCCTACTTTGCACCAGATCCAACAGAGATTACGAACAGCAGTTTCACTTTGTAGTCTTGCAGTGATGGATCAATTATGGTGACTGCAAGTAGTTCCACTCGATTGTCTTGTGGCGAAGGGGCGAAGATAGTGATTGCAGAAAAAAACATATATATAAAAGAAAAAAAATAGCTGAAGAGGGCAAGAAAACAAAGAACAAGAACAAGGGGTTGATCGTAAACAAAAGTCAAAGTAGGAAGCTGGGTAACTCTTACAAAGTGTCGCCAACCCACTTTGTATGAACTTTCAAGAGCTTAATGGATCAGCTGGACGAATACCAAGAGTTTCCAAAATAACAAATTCATATTAGGCAAAGACGACCTCAACGGAATTTAAAGATCGACTTTGCCCTTCATCCTCTCTGGATCGACAAAATAAGTATGAGTTGAGTACAAGGGTTGGTGTAATAGACTTACTCCCTACATCGAACTAATTGGCCTTCTGCCAAAAACTGAAACCATCATCATCATCATCGTCGTCGTCGTCGTCGTCGTCGTCGTCGTCGTCGTCATCGTCGTCATGATCATGATCATCATCATCATCATCATTATTATTATTATTTTTATTACTATTATTATTATTATTGTTGTTGTTGTTGTTGTTGTTGTTGTTATTATTATTATTATTATTATTATTTTATGTTTGACTTTTGCTTTGTATTTGTACAAGTTGGCTCCAAGTCTCATCCAGAGACCTCAAGAGACAACAAGTTTCTGTTGGTGTTATGCCTAGGGTGCCATATATTCAATTTTGCACATAGTATTGTTCTAGTGAATGTTTAAGAAAACATGAGAATATTATGAGTTTGTTTTAAATTTTGAGATTACACAGACAGTATTTTTCCTGATATCTGAGCTAAGTAGGAATCAGCCCCTTTTGCTATTATTCCTAGGGCACCTATGACAACAGGTATAGTTTTAGTCTTCAGGTTCCACATTTTACCAGTTTCTATTTTAAGATCTTTATACTTGGTCAGTTTTTGGTAGGCTTTGACAGATACATTTATGTCGAATGAGACAGTTATATCAATGAGGAGGCATGATCTTTGTCTGAAGTCTTTCAATATAATGTCTGGCCTATTTGTATCTATCTTTCTGTCAGTTTGAATGGTGAAGTTCCAGAGGAGTGAGATGTGATCATTTTCAAGCACTGGAGGTGGTTTGTGTCCCCACCAGTTTTTATCATAGGCAGGTCCAAGTTATTGCAAATTACCCTGTGAATATATTATTATTATTATTATTTTATGTTTGACTTTTGTTTTGCATTTGTACAAGTTGAATCCAAGTCTCACCCAGAGACCTCAAGAGACAACAAGTTAGAAATTCATGTAGGCGTTA
>NC_068996.1:15503904-15504241 GCF_001194135.2 Octopus bimaculoides | reverse complement strand
TATTATTATTACTGCTGCTGCTGCTGCTGCTGCTGCTGTAGTTGTTGTTGTTGTTGTTGTTGTTGTTGTTGTTGTTGTTGTTGTTGTTGTCGTTGCTGTTGTTACTATTTATGCTGGCATAACTTTCGAGTATTCTCCTGGAAAGTGAATGATGGATTTGGCAGTTGTGTGAATGTATGTAAATGGAAATGGATGGTGTTATTGGCGTTAGCGGGAGGTGAGTCGGTGAAGTGGTGGAGTGGAGGCAGTATTGGTACTGGTAGTGCCAGCGGTGTAAGGGCGTGGCTCCTGCCTGGAATTCAAGCAGAGTGTATCGTCACGGCTAACAATATATATC
>NC_068996.1:15502689-15503821 GCF_001194135.2 Octopus bimaculoides | reverse complement strand
TATATATATATATATATATGTGTGTGTGTGTGTGTGTGTGTGTGAGTGTACACATACATATATGAGGTTGAATATATATGAGCATATATATTATATATAGACACACATAAATATGTATGTATGTATGTATATATATATTTACATGCAAACATACATACATACATAGTACTATGTATATATGTATGTATATATATGTATGTAAGCATGCATGAATGTATTTATATATATATATATATGTGTATGTATGTATGTATGTATATGTATGCATGTATGTATGTGTATGTATGTATGTGCGTATGTGTGTATGTATGTGGGTGCGTGTCTGTTTATGTGTTTGTGTACGTGCATGTATTTTTGAATACATAATGAGAGTGTCAGAAAAAAATGGGGGGTGGAGAGACTAGTGGCAGGAAGAAAGAAGGAAAAAAACGAAACAAGAACGAAAAAGAAAAGACAACAAGAAAGAGAAAGAAAAGAGAGAGAAAGAGAGGGATGGGGTGAAATGGTGAAAGGGTAAGAGAGGGTGGTTGCCACAGACATTGAGAGAATTTCTCTATTGAAATATAAGATAGAGTTAGCGTTGTTGACGAGGCGTTCTCTGGCGTTCTGTGTGACTGACAGCCCCTTGTATATCTGGGCAAATGATGATATTGCATAGAATATCTACCCATAGTCAAGGCAATAATTGTATGACTCAAACAAGGTCAATGGTAATGGAGAATACAGAGCAGACTGCCTATAGATATATTTATTTGTGTGTGTGTATATACGTGTGTCAATATGTGCCAATACATACATACATAACTAAATACATACATACATACATAAATACATACATACATGCATGCATACGCATGTATAGATACGTGCATGCATACATACATGCATAAACATGCATGCATACACGTATAGATACATGCATGCATACATACATACATACGTATATACACACACAAGTGCGTGTATGCGTGCGTGATTCTGTGTGTGTGTGTTTGTGTGTGTGTGTTGTGTGTGTGTGTGTGTTGTGTGTGTGTGTGTGATAGTGTTCTGGCCGTTTAACATATATAGGTATATATTACACACTGAATAAACATTTTACGATGAAAAACACGATACAAGCTTTAGTATATAT
>NC_068996.1:15499202-15501480 GCF_001194135.2 Octopus bimaculoides | reverse complement strand
GTCAGCATTTTCCGGCTCACGCAATTGGAAATGTTGCAGTCGACTACTAGTTTTAAACAACAGCTACTAATCAATAATAAAGTAGTGTCCATCCAACAATCAACTGAATGCGTTCGCCATTTCTTTTGCTGAAATCAACTTCTCAGAGAATTCTGCCTATCTGTTTTGTATGGAAGTCTTCGAGGTATGCATCGATGTCGACTGTATTCTATTTTTTTCCAGTCGTGAACGGTTCGGCAATGTGCTGCGGAATAACCAGATATATTTGCTTAGAATACGGTGTGATGCGTCTACCGTCCTTCGTTTTTCGGATTTTTGTAGCCGTGACCACCGGAGTCTCTCGTATTTCAGCGGATGTGTCCTAGACCCAGCCAATGGTATCATCCATTCTCCACAACCAAGCAATGATTGAGAGTCGTTCTAGTCTCTAACAATTCATCTAAGATGCTTCTTCTATGCACTACTTCTAATGTATTTACTACAACGTTCCTTAATCTATTTTACTATATCACCACTCCTTTGTCGAAATTAAAAGACACAGCTCTAATCTTTTCTTCTTAGCGAGAACTAACATCCTAGCATCTGTTGTTGCTGATCCTGTAGCTGTTGTTGATGACCCCCGACAATTCCTACTTCATTCACTGATGCAACCAAATGATGCTAAGATATATTAGCTTTGCCTTTCCTTTAGAAGAAAAACATCAATAATGCAGAAAGAAAGCAATTGTATGTTTAGGAAACTGCAAATTTTATACAAAATAAATCTTGCTCAAGACAGGTGCGTAATTTACCAGTTGCGGAAATCTATGGTCAGCTATGACCAAGGAATATCTTTGTTTCAGTTTCCAATGTGTAAAGATTTTGTGGAAGTTGATTGGACTGGAAACAGTCAATGCCTACGTTGTATTGATAACGTACTACTCTGCTGACCATCGTTAATTGCCCCAGCAAATATTTGACCCTATTCGGACTCAAGGTGGAGGCGCAATGGCCCAGTGGTTAGGGCAGCGGACTCGCGGTCGTAGGATTGCGGTTTCGATTCCCAGACCGGGCGTTGCGAGTGTTTATTGAGCGAAAACACCTAAAGCCCCACGAGGCTGCGGCAGGGGATGGTGGCGAACCCTGCTGTACTCTTCCACCACAACTTTCTCTCACTATTTCTTCCTGTTTCTGTTGTGCCTGTAATTCAAAGGGTCAGCCTTGTCACACTGTGTCACGCTGAATATCCCCGAGGACTACGTTAAGGGTACACGTGTCTATGGAGTGCTCAGCCACTTGCACGTTAATTTCACGAGCAGGAGGAATGCAAACAACAACAATTCGGACTCAAGGTATTGTGTTTCTTGTTGAAATGGCAAGTTCATTTGGCGAGAAGGTCCCTTTTCTACCAACACCTACTCCTACTCCATATGGGGTGGTCAGGATACCGTTGCCGATCATATGTAAGTCCCTGCACTGGTTGACATATCTGCAAGTATTTCAGGATAACGACTGCCACTACATGTAATCGTTCTTCATGAGACGTGTCTTCCCTGCAGCTTTTCTCTTTGACCGAGCAGCAGTTCTAAGCAAAATTTAGACATTTGGTATCTGGAATATTACCAAGCCTTTACTGGATATTGCAGTCAGGGGTAAATCAATCCTTGCATCGGAAAGGAGAATCATTCTAAAGTTACAAAGTCTAAGCAAAACTGAATTAATTTGAGGCTCAAAATGGGTAATCCGAAACTTCGTGATACAATTTTGGTTATGTCATACGTGAAATCACCATGCGAAATCGACAAAAGTTAATAAATTATGCATTGGTAACGAGCGTTTGAAAAGTTAATTGAAGGTTACTTTTGTTGATGATTCATGTATATGCAATATTTGTATAGTAATTGTGTTTCGTGCTTTTGAAGGAAACCAGAAAGATATGTCCCTATCAAAAGATGTTTTGAAGGTAATCCTTCTTAGAAGCAGTAGAAAGACAAATAGATAGATAGATAGATAGATAGATAGATAGATAGATACATACATACATACATACATACATACATGCATACATAAACAGATAGATAGACAGACACACAGACAAATAGATAGATAGAAAGATAGATAGACAGAGATCGACAGACAGACAGACAGACAGACAGATAGATAGATAGATAGATAGATACATACATACATACATGCATACATACATACATGCATGCATACATAGGTAAATAGACAGACAGACAGACGAGTAGATAGATAGATAGATATATACATTTCTTTTATTAGCCACACAGGGCTC
>NC_068996.1:15491931-15494439 GCF_001194135.2 Octopus bimaculoides | reverse complement strand
AAGTGAAAGCACGTTATAAAAATAAAACTACTGAATAATAATAATAATAATAATAATAATAATAATAATAATAATAATAGTAAAGAGCAAATATGGAAGGATATCTTTTAGGACTACACTGAGAAACAAATAGAAATTACTTGGGAAAGATAAAATCTCTGGAAAAGTGATTCACCTTTACAATAGAATCATACCTGACCGCATGAAAATTTCTTACTGGCTGGTAAATAGAGTAATTTACGTATTCCCCCTAAACTAATCACTCATCAAAATTACCGACCAATTACAACCATGTATAAATTACTAACGTCCATCTTTATTGAATATTAATATACCTTTCCCGATGGAAGGTTGTAAATGTAGCTCATATTGTTATAGAGATCAAGTTTTAATCAATAAAATGGTTCTTCAAGACTGCCAGAAACGACACCAAAATCTTTCTGTTTTATGGATTGATTACATAGAAGTGTTTGACAGCCTTCCCCCATAGCTAGATTGAGAAATACTTGAAAATATATAAAGTCTCTCAAGTTATTGGTAATTTTCTGTCGTATAGTATGAAGCAATGGAAAACATTTCTTATTCTCAATTCAGAAACAAGTACTATGGACGTTAGTGACATCAGTATGAACTGCAGCATTTGTCCAGGTGATTCATTATCCTCCACTAATCTTTTGCATGGCTCTCGTTCCTCCAAGTAAGCTGTTGAGTGACACAAATCATGGATACATAGAATACAATAGACAAATCAATCACCTACTTTACAAAGATGACCTAAAGTTTTTCCTAAAAGATGATGAACAACTGGAATGACTTTTAACTGTGGTAAAACAGTCCAGTTATGATACTGGAATGTGCTAAGGCCATATTCCTCAAGGGAACACTCCTGAAAACGATAATTAGAGATAGACAAGTCTACCATCATCAAGGAATTAATCTCGAAAAAATTACAGTTAATTAGGTGTATGTGAAATGGGTTGTATCCAGAAGATACAAATGTACGAACATATATAGAAAGAATATTATCGTAGAATTAGAGATATCCTAAAGAGCGACATAACGTGAGAGACACGATCGATGCAATCAACACCTTAG
This sequence comes from Octopus bimaculoides, assembly GCF_001194135.2. Classification (NCBI taxonomy): domain Eukaryota; kingdom Metazoa; phylum Mollusca; class Cephalopoda; order Octopoda; family Octopodidae; genus Octopus; species Octopus bimaculoides. The sequence goes on along the minus strand of NC_068996.1, from coordinate 15,493,344 downwards.
CTATACTTGTGACCCACAACTTTAACATCATAAAGTGGTGCATCACAGGGATAAGTAAAATTGATACAAAAGTATGTAAGCGTCTCACAGTGCACCACACCCTTGCATCATCCAATAGCAGGTATAAATAGACTTTACATAGACTTTACAGGCTGGTGCAGCTGCAATTATCTCTATAGACACTTATCTAAAAAAACACTAATGACTACATGCTTAAATTTCTCTGCAAATATGTAAGTTCCAAAAGCACATGTGCTCAATGTCAGAAGCAAAAAAAGTACTACAAGAATTAATGATCAATGAGATTGTGGCGCAACTAAATGAAAGAGAGGAACCCACTGTGAAAGCAAATCAAATGAAATAAAACACAAACCAAATCAAATGGAGCCTCAGTCCTGCGAAATACTTGAGAAAGTAAAGCGTTGCATAGCAAATACTCTCAAGAGCCAACGATCCAGGTGTAGATACAAATATGACCCATCAATACTTAGTTGCAGCTGGACTTAAATCAGAAACAGGGCGTTTCATTTTAGCAGCTCAGGATCAGTATCTATGCATCGAAATCTATCAAGCAAGCGTTTTTTTAAACGGTGCAGGTCCTACCTGAAGCTTTTGTCGTGCAGCCAAGGAAACAATTGAAGATCTCACTTGTAGATGCTCTATGTTAGCCTCAAATGAATATATTAATTGCAATGATAGATTTGACCAGTATTGAACTGTTATATGAGAAGAACCGGTGGAATCATAAGCCTGCCAAACTAGTAAAAAATACAGATATCATAATTAGATCACATCACCACAAAAGACTAGATTTTGTGATTAAAAATCACGTTGACAAAAGATGTCTGATCATAGATACGTCAATCCCAGCAGATTGCAACACCGTAGTAAATACATTTGAAAAATTAAGTAAATATAATAACTTTTAAATAGAGGTTTCAAAAAGTGGCATCTAAGAAAAGGCTCCTATACATCTGATCATTGGAGTTTTAGGGACAATACCAATATAGCACTCCTAAGCATTATGACCAGATAGCAGGAAAAACCCGAAGTAGCAGTACTATGATTGCTTTCATGGGTTCCTGCTTACATTCTAAGAAAAACATTGTCAAATTAAAAATATCAGATTCTCTTTCAAAACTGAAGTATTACGAATTTAACACACACTCAGTTATCAGAATCTAGTCACCTTCCCATGCAATTTATCCTTGCTAGTCATAAATAACACCCATAGTTAAACGTTCAACTTGCTGTTACATGAACTCTCTACGTGAGGCTTGGAACAGCTTGTATAACATAAAGCAACAGCAACGAGAATGATAATAATAATAATAATAATAATAATAATAATAATAATAATAATAATAATAATAATAATGATAATAATGATAATAATAATAATAATAATAATAA
>NC_068996.1:15491601-15491921 GCF_001194135.2 Octopus bimaculoides | reverse complement strand
AAGAAGAAGAACAACAACAACAACAACAACAGCAACAACAACAACAACAACAAGAACTAGTGTAAATTTAACAGAAATGCTAACTTTCTATTAGGTAGTTTTACATGGTAAGAAGCATAATGTTTTGCCATATTAGAAGGCTTAAAGAAGTAAATACCACTAATAAACATATCAAGTCACTAACTGGTCTTAGAATGAAAATTAATACATACATACATACATACATACATACATACGTACATATATACATGCAAACATATATCCTTATATAAATGCGTACACACACACACAAATACGTCCATATGGTCATTTATACATAC
>NC_068996.1:15490155-15490833 GCF_001194135.2 Octopus bimaculoides | reverse complement strand
CTTCATCATTAATATTATTATTATTCATATTATCTGGGCTAGAAAGGGAGTCAATATGGGTTATTTTCCTTCTATTATTATAAATTGCCTTAGCATAATTTTTTACTTGCATTTTGATTGTTATAGAAGATATCTACATTATTTACATTATTTACATTTGACGGATATTTGTCCTCATCTTGTTTACTGTTAACACAACGTTTCGGCTGATATACCCTCCAACCTTCATCAGGTGTCTTGGGGAAATTACGAATTTGGGTTCTCATTCCGAAGGTATTTTTCGATGTTGTTATTATTATTATTATTTTTTTTTTTCAGGTCACTGCCTGGAATCGAACTACGCCATATGCTCGTAGGCATATGGCATGGTGGTTAAGAGTGCGGGCTGCTAACCCCAAGATTCCGAGTTCAATAATGTACATAATTCCTCATCTCTAAAATATAGAGCTGGAAAAGATATTTAATTTTCTATTATCAATTGAGGATACAATTCTAAAATGTTTCATTGATAAGGAATGACCAACTTTTATAGATTTAGAATAAATAATTTCGTTATATCTATTATTCTTGTTTCAATGTTTATGAATAAATCGGAAAATGGATGTTACTTTGATCTGACTTGCAAAAGAGATAATAAACCACAAAGTATTGGTGCATATATATATATATATATATATA
>NC_068996.1:15488582-15489600 GCF_001194135.2 Octopus bimaculoides | reverse complement strand
TATATATATATATATATATATTATTTAAAAGAGTTCCAGCTCTGTCTGTTTTTTGTTTTATTTATATTCTTGTAAAATTAATGTGGGATATAGAATATGGAATATATAATATATAATATAAAAATAAATGGTAAAATGAAATGAAGTATTGAATGTCATATTGAATATATGAAATATTGAGTATTCAATATAGAGAATTAAATATATAAAGGCTAATACGTATTTTCATGCCTTACAAGCACTTACAAGAAAGCTTACAACAGCGTTTGCTCTACTAAAACTCCCCGAGTGCGAAACAGTGAAAGCAATAGATTGGTTATTAACACTAGTACCAATAACACTCAAACGTCATCATAATAATCATTGCAATAACCATTAATCTCAACATTAAGAGCAAAAGAGGTACCACAAGGTGGTTGCTCCACTTGCCAGAAATAAAGGCTAAATCGTTCTTAAATCTCTCCTGATTAGTTCTAAGACAGGAAGACTACGTAATAAGTTGTTGCTACTGGATATGTAAAAAGACCAACTTTGATCTTGATCTACGCAATTACGACTAACCTGGGGTTAAACAACAACCAATATTTCCTCTATGAAGATCGTTCTGACATAATCCTCCTCTTCATCATCATCGTCATATTCATTATCACTATCCTCTTCCACTTCATCATCATGATCATAGTTATCATCATTATCCTCCACTTCCTCTATTTTCTCCTCCCCCTCCTCCTCATCAATATTATCATCAACATCAAGAGTATCATCATCATTCTCTTCCACTTCATCCTTCTCCTCTTCCTCTTCCTCTTCCTTTTCCTCCTCTTTCTCTTATTCTTCCTCTTCACCTTCTGCTTCTCCTCCTCCTCCTCCTCCTTCTCATCCTATTTCTCCTCATCTTCATCTTTCTCCTCCTCTTCCTCCTCCTCATCCTATTTCTCCTCATCTTCATCTTTCTCCTCCTCCTCCACCTCCTCTTTCTCCTCTTCCTCTTCCTTTTCCTCCTCTTTCTCTTTCTCTT
>NC_068996.1:15484986-15488530 GCF_001194135.2 Octopus bimaculoides | reverse complement strand
CTCTTCCTCTTCACCTTCTGCTTCTCCTCCACCTATTCCTCCTTCTCCTCCACTTCTTCCTCCTCCTCCTCCTCCTCCTCTTCCTCATCATCATCCTCTCCTTCTCCTCCTCCTCCCCCCTCCTCCTCCTCATCATAGTTATCGTATTTATCATCATCAACATCAACCATTAGTTTTAAGCTCATATTTCTGCATTGCGCCCACCTAAATAATCCGTCATTATCTTTTTGTTCATACCTACGTGCGTAAGTTCTTGGCGAATGACGTCATTCAGTCATTATTTGAATGACGTCACTATTCCCAGCTTAACTCTGAATACCAGAGACCATAATCATATTAAATAGAAATTAGAAAAAAAACTGAACTGAACAATACATACATCTATGTAGAACGATAAGCTAACCGAACAAAACAGTGTTTTGATGGCAATTCTAATTATAATTAACTAATAATTATTTCTAGTTTTGGCACAAGGCCAGCAATTTTGAGGGGAGGGGATAGTCGATAACAGGGAGCCGTACTAAACTGGTACTATATTCTAGCGACCTCGGCGGAATTTGAACGCAGAACGTAATGCCGGAAGAAATGCCGCTAAGCGTTTTTGTCGGAATAGCTAACGATTTTGCTATCTCGCTGCTTTGGTGCAAACTTGCCGGATGAACCAATTTTTGTTTTCTCTGGAATCGTCTTTTGTAATATTTTCTAATGGGTTTGTTCCAGAGTTTGGAAGGCAGAAGCTCTTTACCAATTTCCAAGCGACCAAAACAAGGGGAAAAGGAGGGTGGGAGGGATGGGAGAGGTAATAAGGCAAGAAGTTGGCCTTAAACTGGAGACCACACTCGAATGTTTGCAATTGAATGGACGCGTGTAAAACACCCAGAAGCTCCATGATGGTGGCTGCAATGGCGATAGTATGGAAGGTTGTAGTATGGTTGAAATGTGTGGTGGTGGTGGTAGTGGTGGTGGTTGTGGTAAGTTGTGATAGTAATGATTATGATGGTGGTGGTGGTAGTTGTTGTAGGTAGTGGTAGTGGTGTACGTTATGGACAAGGCTGAGGTGGTTGTGGCTGAGATGTATATAGTGCGATAGCAATGGTAGTGGTTGTTGTTGTTGTTGTTGGTGGTGGTGGTGTTAATGGTGTTTAACCGACAAGATTATGTTTCTCCTTGTTAACTCTGCTTCGCTAATAGAGAGAATTAAAAAAAAAAGAATAAATAAATGAGGTACTTAAAAAATTATTTGTGATTTAAATCATTTATATTCAGAAGTTAAAATGTATACATCAAGTATTTGCCTTATTACATTGCATGTACAAAGCTGACACCATTACATGCAAAAGTATAGTGCTTTTTTCCCTAAAGTACACCGAGAGAAGTGGGAAAAACCTTGTGGACCACTGGATTTTTTTTTAATAATGATTATGTATAAACCAATTGCTTAAGAAAATTTTCTAGAAACATTCCCGCTTTCTCTTGCTTTTAATATTTTGAACAGCAATCACTAGGTGCAGGTAAGGCTCTGTTGTGAAGAAGCTCACTTTGAAACCGTGTGGTTTAGGGTTCAGTTTCACTGTACAGCACTTGGGGCAAGTGTCTCTTAATAAAGCTCCGGGACGACTAAAGCCCAATCAGTGAATTTTGTACACGGAAACTTTGTGGGAAGATGTAGTGTGTGTATGTATGTATATGTGTGTGTGTTTGTATATGTGCGTATCATTGTATTCCATGACACTGTCTAAAAACCGGTGTAAGTTTGTTACGTCCACGTAACTTAGCGGTTCTGCAAAAGACACAGGATAAGTACCAGCCTCGTGTCGATTTGTTTAGGCGAAAACTATTCAAAGCGGTGATCTAGTATGGCAGGAGTCAACGAATGAAACAAGGAAAAGTTTAAAATAAAATCTGGACATAAGAAAACACAAGTTTTGTCATTTGATGCAGCACTACGAGAAGTAAATTTTTCTAAGAGATTTTCTGATTGTGATAATGTTCTTGAGCACACGAGGGACGCAGAAATTTACGTTTGTCCTCATCAGACCGTGGAGGCACGTGATATAGTGATTGTGGTGTTCCGGTCACGTTTGCAACATCGCGGTTTCGATTCACGTACCGGTATTTGCAATATGTTCTTGGACGATGTGGTCTTCATTTTACGTTATTTCAGTTTCCTCAGCTGTAAATGAGTTAACCCTGTGACGAACTGGCACTCCATACAAAGTGGGGTGTTGAGATCTCAGTTACTAATGGACCATCGAAACCAGATAGTCGACTCTATGAAGAATATTAAGATTCGTGACAGTAATCCTCAGGAGCTTGGAATAACTACCATCATCACACCGAGTGTAGAAACTGAGAAGTAGCAACACGCAAGAAGCAGAACAAGATAAGGACGATTATTCGAAATTTAGGCAGGTAGATTATAGCTTTCAACTAGAGTCACGTGTAACTTTCCGTCCAAAAGAACCTCCATCCAGTAATTCTTATTTTCTGCTGCTTTCTGTTACCACAATTTTGCTTTCTGTTTTTTTTTTTTTTTTTTTTTTTTTTTTTTAGTGGCACCGCTTAAACACTACATCCAAGCTATTTATTCATATCCTGCCAATACAAGTATTTCAATAGAAACAATTTACTTATTTAACAAAAATATCCCTCCACATTACCACCAACACCAACACCATTTACTAAGCGTCACGTATTCAAACAACAAGCAACATTAACTGCAAAAACATAACCTTACCAGTCCCACCTAGAAACTCCTTATTTACATTTTTTTTTTCTGTTTCATTTCTCTCAGCGAGAGTTTGCAGAGACGGTGGACGGTTCCATTCTAGCATGAAACACACAAAACACGCAAAACCTATTTTCCTGAACGAAGCAACTAACACATGTTCATCTGCCTAATAATTAGACATATCTAAGTAAAAATTCATCTGACGTTTATCGACACGCATCCTCCAGACTAAGCACTCTCACCACTCTTTACGTGTACTAACACAACGACATGTGTATGTGTGTGTGTGTGTGTGTGTGTGTGTGTGTGTGTGAGCAGCGTGAATGTATACGTGTATGGTGCCAATACATACACACACGCACACACATACTCACATATGTATATATATATATGTACATATACATACGTATAAAAAATATATACATATATCCATGTAGATACATACACATTCATATATATATACATATATGTACATACATACATACACACACACACACACACACACACACACACATATATATATATATATATATATAGACGCACATATATACACATGTATATGTATTTACATGTATATGTATATATATGTGTGTGTGTATGTATGTGTGTGTATGTGTATGTATGTGTGTATATATGTAAATATTCGCACATATATAAATATATGTATATCTATAAATATATATACATATACATATGTATATATGTCGACATATTTAGACATGTATATATGTTTACATATATAGGTATAAATATTTACATATACATTTATGTTCATTCATACGCACCCCCCACAAGCATATATATATATATATA
>NC_068996.1:15480786-15482796 GCF_001194135.2 Octopus bimaculoides | reverse complement strand
TATAGGTATAGATGTATGTGTAGGAAATGTTCTCTGTGAGTTTATATACGTTTGTGTGTGTTTATATAAAATATTAAAATATATCACAGATTCCCAATATATACATGCGTATTGCCATCAATAACGTTGTGTTTGGATGTGAAAGAAGTGTGTGTATGCGTGTGTGTGTGTGTGTGTGTGTGTGTGTATGTGCGCACGTGTATATTCGTAAGAAGACATTTTCATCTGATGTATTTAGTCTTGATGCAACTGAAATTTCTAAATTCTTTCGTATTTATCAACGACATTCTTCTGTAGTACATTGTAACACGTTGAAAGAAATATCAAGAATATTCTTATCGTTTAGCAATGTTATTGAAATATAGACACGTAAATATAATGTCATAACAAAAGATGGAAATTTCAAATTTATAACAATCTGTGTTTTTTTTTTCTTCTTTCTGTTTTTCCTTCTTATTACTTATTGCAGATTCCCTGTGCAAAAAAACATCTTTATTCCAAAATGACGTCTTTCGGAATAGGACTTGCCCAAATATTTTATCTCTTTTCCATGTTGTCTTCTTTTCATTCATTCTTTATTTTCCTTTCTTTTCTCCTCCAAAATATTCTTTCTCTCCCGTCATTCTAGAGTCTAGATTCAACTTCTTTGAATTGGATATGTTCTTATGATTAAGAATGAAAAATTTTATATTTATCTCATTTACAAATTCTCCACTTTTTTTTTCTTTAATTCGTTATGGATCTGTCATTCTTTAATATGCGTTGAATATCTCTTCAAATTCTTTCTGTACTTTTTTTTAAGGCTTCCAGTCTAATGAATCACTTTAGTAAGTTTCTTTTCTTTTCTTTATTTAGTTTCATAACAGTTTTAGCTTCATCAATATATCAAGCACCCATTTTTTTTTTTTTTTTAGAAAGAATATCTTTTTATCACCTTGTTACAAGTTTGGCTTCTTCAAGAGGATGTGTTCGTTTCTATTTGTAGTTATTCTTCTTATTGTTGTAATTGTTCTTGCTGTTTTTCTTCTTTAAAAATTGTTCAATATTTTATAAGATACGTACAATAATTTGTTGAAAATTACGAATATTATATACTGATCACAATATATTGTTTAAAAAGAAAACATTTTTATGATCTAAAATTTAAAGAAAGACATGAAGAGATATAAAATAATAAAATTTGGAAAATTTATAGGGTATAAATAAATATATAAATACAGCGTATAAACATATAAATTTAACATATGAATATAGTATACATATATACACGTATGCATATCCATATACATACATATATATATATATATATATATATATATATATATATATTACGCACACACGTACACATACACACCCATCCACATACACACATTTATTATATATTTTTAATGCAACAAGTTATATTTCAGTAAATGAAAATGACATATAAATTATAGAATTATAAAAATATATAACAGATTCTCAATAATAATAATACTGAATTTCGTGAAAATAAAGACAGACATGACTGGATTAGCAATTCATTCCGCAATTACATGGCTTCGGGTTCGATATCAGTGCACAGTACCTTTAGCAAATTTCGACAGTACATTCATGTCCGCCAAATCTTTGATGAGAAGAATTGGAAAAACGATGGAGCGTATGACATCAGAGAAAGCAATATTTGGTTTCGAATATATGTTTAATCTGTCGACTCTGGGTACCTTCCGTAGAGTGCGATATTTTATTAGCATTCATGTTAGAGTTTCGAATTAAGTTCAACATCATTCACCCATAAGTCAAGTATACAGGCCCGAAAACGTCTCCTTTTTTGGCTAATGGTTTTTGACACAAGCACGAGACCAGAAATAGTAAGGGGGCGGCCCCATGCACATCAATGGTCTTTATTTTATTGAGCTCCAAAAACTGAATATTGAAGCTGACCTCGGTGGAATTTGAGCATAGAACGTAAAAGTTCAGAAGGATAACAGCAAATCAATTTTCTTTTCTTTTCTTTTTTTTTTTTTTTTT
>NC_068996.1:15479614-15480675 GCF_001194135.2 Octopus bimaculoides | reverse complement strand
GAGTACATTATTCATTGGAAGTGCAATGGCCCAGTGGTTAGGGCAGCAGACTCGCGGTCGGAGGGTCGCGGTTTCGATTCCCAGACCCAGCGTTGTGTGTTTATTGACCGAAAACACCTAAAGCTCCACGAGGCTTCCGCATGGGTGGTTGCGACCCCTGTTGTATTCTTTCGCCCCAACTTTCTCTCACTCTTTCTTCCTGTTTCTTGAGTAACGCTGCGATGGGCTGGCGTCCCGTTCAGCTGGGGGGAACACATACGTCACATACGTCACAGAAACCGGCAAACCGGGCCCATGAGCCTGGCTAAGCATTATATAAGCATGATCAGACACAATATCGCCAAATATCGAAGAAGCTTGATGTACACTCGCGAGGCTCCAGGTTCTTCTAATCGTGTGGTTCTATAGCCACATGACAACGTATAATTTGTGAATGAAATTGGGTAGAAGGAAACTAAGAGGAAGACTGCCGAGGAGATTGTAGGATTTTCAGTTGATCGAACAACAGAATACCAATTGTCGAATGGAATGACGGAGATTGAATACCACCTCGTATATCTTTTATCATTTACCTGTTTCAGACATTAGACTGCTGCTATGATGGGGCACCGCCTTGAAAAATTTTTAATTTGAATGAATCAACCCCAGGACTTGTTTTTCGTTTTGTAAGCCTGTTACTTATTTGCTGAACCTTCTAGCTTACGGGGATAAAAACACACCATCACCGGTTGTCAAGTGCTGCTGGGGAGGAACAAACATAGACACATAGACACAAACACATAGATGTGGCTGTGTGGTAAGAGGCTTGTTCCGCAAACACATAATTCCAGGTTCAGTCCTACTGCGAGGCCGAGTGGACCAAGGCTTTCTAAATGGATTTGATGAACGGAAACTGAAAGAAACTCCTCGCATGTGTGTGTGTGTGTGTGTGTTTGTCTGTCTGTCTGTGGTGTCTTTATGTCTGTGTTTGTCCCCAAACATCGCTTAACAATCGGTGCGTAAATATCAGGTAGCTTACTGGTTCGGCATAAGAAACCGGTAGAATAAGTACCAGGCTTATA
>NC_068996.1:15475547-15477189 GCF_001194135.2 Octopus bimaculoides | reverse complement strand
AGGACTCCAAATTTGCCATCAAGATGTAGGACAAGATACTGCAATAGCCTGGGTTTCAAAGGTCCACAGCTCTTCAATATCCTCCCGAAGGACCTGAGAGACCTGCATGCGGTGGATGTAGGTGTCTTCAAGACAAGGCTGGATCTTATCCTGTCAGGTGTCCCAGATGAACCAACTTCACGGCAGGAGGCGCAGATGAGAGCAGCTGCATCAAACTCTCTCATTCACCAAATGTCAATTCCTGAAGTAAAATTCGTGAAGTAAAATTGTGTAGCAACACCAAATGGCGGTGCCCCAGCATGGCCACAGCTCATGAGCTGAAACTAGATAAAATGAAAAATGAAAAATATATATGTTCATGCATGCATTACGTATGTATATGTATATATGTGTGTGTGTGTATGTATATATATGCACATGCATATATGTATATTCTTCTATTCTTTTACTTGTTTCAGTCATTTGACTGTGGCTATGCTGGAGCACCACCTTTAGCCGAGCAAGTCGACCCCAGGACTTTGTAAGCCTAGTACTTATTCTATCGGTTTATTTTGTCGAACCACTAAGTTACGGGGACGTAAACACTCCACCATCGGTTGTCAGACACGCAAGCACATGCATACATACATACATATATATATACGCTCATATATATACACACACACTAACATATGTATATATACATACATACATACATATACATACATACATACATACATACATATATATATATATATATATATATATATATATATATATATATATACGTATGTATATGCATATGAGCATGTGTATATTTTATTCTGTCGCATATACTTCATATACGAACCAAATGTGAGGGCTACAGTTTCTGTAATTGCGTATGTGTATTTCTGTATATGTTTTCTGTGTGTGTTTTTCTCTAGCAATTTACTGAGTATCATTTAACAAAATGCTACGTCCTTCCCAACTGAAATAACCAAATCTCAGGGGAGATAACACTGTATCCGAGGGAAGACTAAAAAGCAAAATTTAAGAAGACGAACAATAAAAAAAATATAAGAGTGATAGAAGGCGAAAAAGGGACACATAAAGAGGCATAGGGGAGGTGGTTGAGTGAAAGGGAGCAAGAGGAAGTTTGTCCGTTAACTAATAAGGTTGTGGGCTTCAGACCGTTGAAGGTCAGTCATAGGTCAAAGGTGATCGGCCAGCGTTTAGATTTGTTCACAAGTTTCCCTTTTTGCCTCTTAAAGAATTTCTCTTTTTTTTTTGACTAATCTTATTTTCTTTGTTTCTCTTTCTCTCTCCCTCTCTTCGTCTATCATCTGTCTATCTCGATACACACACACACACATACACACACTTATATATATATACACACACATATATATATACACACACATACAAATAAGTATGTATATATCAATATACTAACAGTAACACTGACACACACACATCGATTCTACCGCCTGTTCCTTTTTCTCTTCCACACTCCTTAAAAACACGAATCTATATATATATTTGTCTAAGGCATTTCTTTCACTCCCTCACTGACTCTCAGTTTAAATGTATGTGTGTGTCTGTATATATATATATATATATATATATATATAAACATATATAGATATTTATATACATATATATATATATATATATATATATA
>NC_068996.1:15467633-15471943 GCF_001194135.2 Octopus bimaculoides | reverse complement strand
ATATATATATATATATATACAGGTCGGGCTTCTTTCAACTTCCGTCTACCAAATTTGTTCACAAGGCTTTGGTCGGTCCGAGGCTGTAGTAGAAAACACTTGACGAAGGTGCCACGCAGTGGGACTGAACCCGGAGCCATGCGGTTGGGAAGCAAGCTTCTTTATTTCATGGAATTGGCCATGAAGGCCGTACATAGAGGGGCTAGCACAAGGTGGGTGCAAAAAACAAAAACAAAACAAGGGAAATGTTACAGTGTTGATGAACAAGTCTGACTACTCGAAAAAACTGGCAAGTCTTATAAGTGATGGCAGCTACAGCAACGTAAAGAAAGACTCAACTTTGAAAACAGAGAGGAAGTTGTCAGAGATCTTGATCAAGAACAAGGATCAGTTTATACCAATGAAGTACAGACAACTGACCCAACACTACAGTAAACTACCACACATGTACGGTCTCCCTAAAATTCATAAGGATGGTATTCCATTAAGACCTATAGTGAGTTGTAGAGGTTCAGCATGTTATCCACTGAGCCGCTTCCTTGTGGATATAATCAGTCCATTAGCAGGAAAGTCAACATCGTACATGAAGAATTCAATCCACTTCACAGAATTGATCAAGGATATCCCCATTGAATCCAACCAGATGGTGAGTCTAGATGTGATATGTCTGTGCACCAAAGTCCCAACTGATGAAGCACTATAGGTGATTCAAGAAAAACTAGTGACAGACACCCATCTTAAAGAACGCACTAGTACACCAATAAGAAAGTTGATGGAAATGTTGACCTTCTGTGGCGAAACTACCTACTTCAGTATGGACACTGATATATATATCGACAGAGAACACCACTGGAAAATATGAACTCTAAAAGAAGCAGCACATATGCTAGGACACAACAACCTCCTGAGCAGACCGAGTGCAGATATGAATAGCATATGGGAACCAGTATTAAGGAAGGATAGGAAAATGTTAGATTTATAAGCCATAAAATTCACTCCATAATTGCCCACGGCATATGGTGTAGTGGTTAAGAGCGCGAGCTACTAAGCCCAAGATTCCGAGTTCGATTCCAGCCAGTGACCTGAATAATAATAATAATAATAACAACAACAACAACAGCAACATCGAAAAATACCTTAGGAAAGAGAACCCAGGTTCTAAATTTCCCCAAAACACCTGATTCGGCTGGAGGGTATATCAGCCGAAACGTTGTGTTAACAACAAACAAGATGAGGACATCTGTCAAATGTAAATAATGTAAATAAAAACAAAATGAATGGAAAAGATGAATTGAATTTAATGAAAAAATGGAATGAAGCCGTTCGACCCCATCTCTGAGCGAATTCATTGAACCTGTTAATACAACCCTTTCTTTAAAAAAACATTTATTTAAATTACTATTGATAATGCTTTTGTGGCAGCTAGTTTCCTTTAAAATATAAGCATAACTGACCCTTTTAGGTATTTTGCTGGTGTCCATTTTCGTAACCCACCAATCGAAATCAGTTTCTTCTTCGTAATTTATCAATCTTGAGAGGTATTTCGGGTCCGCCACTGCACAGCAAACGACCTCGGGCAACCCTCTTACCCTTGTTATATCCACTTCTATTGCTTCTTCCCTTGTCTTTATCTCGTTGCAAAGTTCTTCTTTATTCCTGTTATATAATATAGCAAATGTATCCATGGGGCGGGGTGGGGAAATTTGGGGCTCTTGTGTGTTTGTGATTCTGTTTATGTCAGGCGAGGTATGGAGAGGGTTGGTATCTGTAGGGAGTATATAGGGTTGAGTGGGTGTGGGTTGGGGGTCGTCCTTTACCACGTGTGTCTTCTTTCTCCTCTTCGTTCTCTTTTTTCCCGCCGTTTCCCAGCTGGTGTTTACCTCCTCTTCCTCGACGCTGATACTGGTCTTTGTCTGTGGTGCTGCTTCACTCTCCTTTTCGTGCTTTTCCTCAATCTCCGTGGGCAGTGGAGCACCGACCACTTTCTCACTCGCTTGCCTTTCTTTAGTCTTCACTGGTAGTGGAGTACAATCCGCTCTAATGTGGCTGTTCAGGCCTATTTATAGCACCGCGGAATCCTGCCTTCCACTATGACTTTCAGCGTCACGTCTGCACTGTGATTGTTTCCGCCATACTTTCAATATCTTCTCGGTTAACCTGTACCATGTCCAGACTTTGCCCGTAACAGTTTCTGTAATGTGTTCTGGTGGCCTGCAGGATCACCACCTTTTCTTCCATACTTAGCAGTATGGCCGCTATCAGCCAGACTATATTCACTTCTGGAGGTATGTCTTCTACCCTAACCCTAGAAGCACGTCTCCCAAGGCATACGGGTTTCTTCGATTTTTAATGGTGTGGTTGAGTCCATTAAACCAGAGGAAAAACGTCGCACCGCCAAGACAGCCCCCCAAAAAAACACGTATATCACAAACAAAATCAACAATCCAACTGAACAACGATAAACCGGAAGCAAGGGGCTAAACATAGAGGGGACAAACAAGGACAAACAAAGGGAGTAAGTCAATTACATTGACACCAGTGCGTAACTGGTACTTAATTTATCGACCCCGAAAGGATGAAAGCAAAGTCGACCTCGGCGGAATTTGAACTCAGAACATATAAAGACAGACGAAATACCGCAAAGCATTTCGCCCGGCAAGCTAACGTTTCTGCCAGCTTGCTGCGTTCTTACCACAAGCTTCTTACCACACAGCTACGCCTGCACCTACACACACATTCACACACACATGTAATTAAATATATGTCCGGTCATAGAGTGACCAATAGTTTCACATCCATATAGCACATGCATTCCCACGGCCGAACATATATTTAACTTCCTGTAAATACATTTTTAAGATATAAGATCCACTAGCGATCCTTACATACATGTGTGTGTGTGTGTTTGTGTGTGTGTGTGTGTGTGTGTGTGTGTGTGTGTGTGTGTGTGTGTGTGTGTGTGTGTGTGTGTTCACAACGAAGCATGGTCTACTCTTTCGCTAGAAAGAAGAACCCAGTCTCCTTCAAATCATTCGCAATACAGTCTTATAAAGAGATTCGATGGTCATATCCTGACGCTTTTAATGATAATAATACCTTATATCTAACCAGTCAGCAGTATCTTAGAAGAACACTGTGTGGCTACCAACTGTGGAACCTCTGAATAGTCGAAGCAAAGCTGCCATTGTTTCTCAAACTACGACTGAATTATTATAAATATGTTACATGAAACCGTTGGTATTAGCAGAAATCTTTCACCCACGTATGAGGAGTTGATAATTTACACTTTATTTCGTTGCCAATGTATGTACATACACAGATGCATATGTATGTATGTATGTATGTATGTATCTATCTATATATCTTCTATTTATCTATCCATCTATCTATTTATCTATTTGTTTGTCTGTCTGTCTGTCTGTCTGTCTGTCTGTCTGTCAGTCTATCTATTTATCCATCCATCCATCCATCCATCCATCTATCTATCTATCTATCTATCTATCTATCTATCTATCTATATATCTATCTATCTATCTATTTATCTATCTATCTAGCTATCTATCTATCTGTCTGTCTATCTATACAGATATATAGATATGTTTATATATACCTCAATATATGTATATATGTATACATCCATACATGTATGCACATATTTGCATATACATATATATATGTGCACATATATGTATATATGTATGTGTGTATATACATACATAAATATATTCATATATATGAGTGTATATATATATATGTGTGTGCGCGCGTCCAATGGGTTGGTGAGTGTGTATGTTTGTGAGTATGTCTGAGTGTATGTGTGTGCCTGTATGCGTGTATGTATAAGAGACCCTTACAAATTAAGAAATCCATTTCTTCTTCCCTCTAGGCCTGACATTCGACCAACAACTGACATAGTCATTTTTTCACATTCCTACTTCACCACGGTCGTCGTCTTAAAAATCTCCTTTCAGTATACTCTCTACTACCCAGCAGCATCCACCAAACAAGCTCTCTGTCTCTCTCAGTCTTTCTCTGCCTGTCTGTCTGTCTCTCTTATCAGCGACTCACTATTTATTACAGTCACCTATATATTTAGCTATTTATTTATTTAGTACTTTACTTTTGTTTGTTAATCGTTTTTACTTCGGGGGAATATTTTAATGCATTTATTTCTTAATTTGCTCTCACCTACTTTCATCTTAGTGCAGTCGGTACACGACTTGTTGTTGTTGTTGTTGTTGTTGTTGTTGTTGATGTTGTTCTTATTTCTTTCCCGCTGACTATCCTGTTTTGCTATATTTTAATTCAAT
>NC_068996.1:15465492-15466975 GCF_001194135.2 Octopus bimaculoides | reverse complement strand
AAGTACCCAGCAAAAGCTATTTTCCCGTGTTTTTCAACTCGTTTGCTTACCTCTCATGAATATAAAATTTACATAAAATTTTGTTTTACTGGAATATGCAGATGTGCTACAGGAGAACGGTGTTTGGATTTTAACCCTATCTACATAATATATATACACACACACACATATATAAGCATACATTATATACATACAGATGTTGGACAAAATAATGGAAACACCTAAAAATTTCAAAACAAATTTGTTTTAATATGGAGTAAGACCGCCTTTGGCAGTAATTACAGCTTGAATTCTATGAGATATGGACTCGTACAAAGTTTGAAGTATTTCCAAAGGAATTTTTGACCATTCTTCAACTAAAATAATTGCCAGTTCTTGTAGTGATGATGGTGGACGATATCGAGTCCTTACTTTTTTTTCTAAAATATACCATAAATGTTTAATAATATTAAAATCTGGGGACTGTAGTGGCTACATAAGATGTTCAACTTCACTAGAATGTTCCTCGTGCCATTCAATAACAACTTCATCTGTGTGAATTTGTGCAATATCATCCTGAAAGATTGCGCTTCCCTCCGGAAACAGTTCCACAACCATAGGATGAATTTGATCAGATAAAATGCTTAAATTGTTTTGACTATTAATTCTGCTATGAAGGAAATCTACTGGGCCGGTGGATTTCCAAGATATAGCGCCCCAGATTATCACAGATCCTCCTCCATGTTTAACAGTTGGAAGAAGGTAGTCTGGGTCAAATGCTTCTTTTTGCTGTCTCCACACGTATACTTGGCCGGTGGTCGGAAATCAGGTAAAGGATGACTAGTCTGAGAAGATGGCCTTGGAAGTCGATGATTTTAAACTAAAGGAGATGCCTGAGGAAACACATCTAGATCTCATTATGCAAACAAACAGCTGCTTAATTAAAATACCTGTACACTTGGAGAACTAGGTTGCGTCGAAACAATTGTAGCGAATAATAAGAAACTTAATAATAAGCGAATAAGTATATATATATATATATATATATATATATATACACACACATATAAATATATATATAGGAGTGGCTGTGTGGTAAGTAGCTTGCTTACCAACCACATGGTTCTGGGTTCAGTCCCACTGCGTGGCACCTTGGGCAAGCGTCTTCTACAATAGCCTCGGGCCGATCAAAGCCTTGTGAGTGGATTTGGTAGACGGAAACTGAAAGAAGCCCGTCGTATATATGTATATATATGTATGTGTTTGTGTGTCTGTGTTTGTCCTCCCAGCATCGCTTGACAACCGATGGTGGTGTGTTTACGTCCCCGTAACCTAGCGGTTCGGCAAAAGAGAGCGATAGAATAAGTACTAAGCTTCCAAAAAATAAGTCCTGGAGGTCGATTTGCTCGACTAAAAGGCGGTGCTCCAGCATGGCCGCAGTCGAATGACTGAAACAAGTAAAAGAGTAAAAAGAGTAAAAGAGTATATATATATATATATATAT
>NC_068996.1:15462664-15465482 GCF_001194135.2 Octopus bimaculoides | reverse complement strand
ATATATATATATATATATATATATATATATATATATACATACACATACATACATATATATGTATTATACACACACGTGCGCGCGTATATATACCTATAGGCAAGGCGCATGTCTTAGTTGTTAGGTTGTTGCATTTACGACTGCGTGATCGTAGTTTCGATTCCCAGAGCAGCGTTGCGTTTTGTTTCTTCAGCAAAAAATTTTAGTTCACGTTGCTGCGCGATCATTTCTAGTGACGAGAGAGTCCATGATGATGATGTATATCAGTGGTTACCAAACTTTTTCAGGCTGCAACCCCGCTGGTTCTAAGGCTACATTTCTATTGCCCCCCACCCACACCACTCATCATCACAGACATAGACCATTTTCTGCAGCAAACTCAAAACACAAATTTCACAAATGAAACTTAATGTAATTAACCCTTTACTTTGTTTTGTTTTTTTTTTTACATCCATTGCCTCGTTTTGGTCACCCCGTTTTCTTCAACGCCCATCTGGATCTTTCCACCGTTCCCGGGGGTGGGATGGGCCTTACCGCTCACTTTGGGAACCACTGATGTAGATGCATATATATATATATATATATATATATATATATATATATATTGCATTTTGCATTAATGCAGGCATGTATTTAAGTAATTTATTTATTATTAGATATAATACTATAAATTATTTACATGTTTTTGAGTTACGAAACAATTTATCATGATGCTAGAATTTTCTTATTGTTAAATAAAATTTCGTCAAAGCATTTCTCTTTCATTTATAACTTTATACACTCCTTTTCCTTTTCTATTGTATCATACCACATATTCTATATGTCTTGTAGATTGATCCATGAAGGAGCTTTTTTTATGAGTACTACTGGATCACTTGAATCCATATATTGTAACTTATATATATATATATATACATATATATATGATCAAAAGTAGCTCAGTCTTGATGGATATAGTCCATCTAGGATTACATTATGTAGTGTATTCTTGTTTACTATCAAGAATGTTGAAATCCGGGATCCGTGATGGAAGCGTGGCCGCCATATCTCAATAAATTAAGGCAGTGTACATAGGATTACATTATTTCATGTATCTTCATAGTTGTTCATTATCTTGTCTACTCAGATGCAGAAAAATCAATGATCAAATGTTTTCCAGCCATGCTCATGTTTATTTTTTATTATTCATGCTTAATATACATACAACATTATCTTAAGTTCTTGTTTCGTTGTTGTTTTAGCCATAACTAAGCCATTGCCTGTCACACCTAAGATGAATGGTATCTCAACCATTACCGTTCTATCTCTTATTCTGCTATTAAAATTATATTCTCTGAGTCCTTCTTTGTTCTTGTTTAGTTCCAGGTTAGCTTATTCGAACAGATCTATGATAAGCGGTGTTCCACCTGTGGTCATTTTTTGGAAGTACATTGTAATTCCTGAACAACATTATTGTGCAATGTACCTGCCAGAAATAACTTCCTATTTCTAGTAAGTAGAACAACCATGTAAAGACTTCATCTCTTTATTACCTGTATGTATCCTACCTTGTTGTTGTTTAGCCCCAGGTCAGTCTTTATCCAAACAGACCTGTGATTAAAGATGATCTAGCTGTGCTTATCCTGTTTCGTATATCCCAAACTGATATATAGTGTAGTAGTTATTATTAAGTGTGGGCGTATTAAGGCGGTGGGCTGGCAGAATTGTTAGCACGACGGGCGAAATGCTTAGCAGCATTTCGTGTTTGTACGATCTGGGTTCAAACCCTTCCGAGGTCGACTTTTCTTTTCTTTTCATCCATTCGAGGATCGATGAAATAAGCACCCTACTCAAGCACTGGGAGTCGATCTAATCGACTAGCCCCGCTCCCACCAAAATTTCAGCCCTTGTGCCTATAGTAAAATGGATTATTAGTGGCCTATGATCAAAACCAATCCAGATGTGACCATCCCAAATTTTTTAATTCCGTCATAGTATACTATGTCGGCTACATTATCTAATGTGTTGTTTATCCATAATCAACCTTGAGTGAGCAGAGTTATAATCAAAGATGTTCCAGCCATGACGATCCCATCTTTAATTCAGGCATAGTGTATCTAGGACTACATTATCTAATCTGACCAGTTCATATTTCTTATTTTGTAATCCCAGTGTGTATGTACGCGCACGTATTGTGTATGTGTGCGCGCGCGTATTTTGTATGTGTGTGTGTGTGTGTGCGTGTGTGTGTGTGTGTGTGTGTGTGTGTGTGCGTGTGTGTGTGTGTGTGTTTATTGTTGTATGTCTGATTTTGGATCCGCATGCACGTGTATGTATATGTATGCATGAAGAAATAGGAGTGTATAAACTCTTAGCTCATTTGCCTGCATGTGGATGTATGTGTATGTGGATGTATGTGTATGTGTGTGCATAAGAATTTGATTATCGACTATTGATTGTATGTGTATGAATGCGAGTGCGTATGGGTGCGTGTTATAGAAATTGATCATTTTCATGCGTATGTATACAACTTTATGCATATATATGTATATGTGTACGTGTATGTGTACGTAATTAGTGGCATGTGTATGTGAATGTACGTTTGCATCTCGGTGTAATAATCAGGTTATTGCTGGTGATGCATGTATGTGTGTGTGTGTGTGTTTGTGCGTGCGTTTGTGCGTGTACGTGTATAAATAAGTTTGTCTCTATGCATCTCTACTGTCATACGTGTATGTGTATGTGTGTGTTTGTGTGTGTGTGTTGGTGTGTGTGTGTGTGTTGGTGTGTGTGTTTATGTTGGTGTATGTGTGTTGGTGTGTGTGTGTGTGTGTGTTGG
>NC_068996.1:15459985-15461906 GCF_001194135.2 Octopus bimaculoides | reverse complement strand
TAGTGTTTGAGGTAGTGTTGGTGTTGGTGGTGACGATGGCGATCGTGGTGGTGGTGGTGGTGGTGGTGGTGGTGACGATGGCGATCGTGGTGGTGGTGGTGGTGGTGATAATCGTAATTATGATGCTGGTGATTGTGGCAAACCAAGTTCTATAAATTAAATGAACTTGGTCATGCTGGGGCACGTCCTTGAATGGTATTTTTTAGTCGAACAAATCGACGAATCCAGGACTTATTTTTTTTCTTAAGCATAGTACTTATTCTAAGTTACGGGGTCGTAAACATATCAACACCGGTTGTCAGACGGTGGTGGGAGACGAAAAAAACATTGGCATCCTGTCGCTTACGACGACGAAGGTTCTAGTTGATCCGATCAACGTAACTGCCTACTCGTGAAATTAACGAGCAAGTGGCTGAGTACTCCAAAGATACGCGTACCCTTAATCTCCGGGAGATTCAGCGCAACACAAAATGCAACAAGGCTGGCCCTTGTCAGCTGAGTGAACTGGAGCAACGTGTTCAAGCACCCAACACACCACCGAAATCTAACTCACGAACTTGACATCGTAAATTGAATACCCTGGCATTCCGTCGGTTACGGCGACTAGGGTTCCAGTTGATCCGATCAACGGAACAGCACGCTCATGAAATGAACGTACCAGTGGCTCAGTACTCCACAGATACGTGTTCCGTTAACGTAGATCTCAGCGTGATACAGGATGTGATAAGGTTGACCCTTTGAAATACTTCTGTTTTGGCGGCTGAGCAACGTGAAATAAAGTGTCTTGCTCAAGGACACAACGCAATCGAACTCATGACCTCACGATCGCGTGATGTATACCCTAACCACTAAGCCACGCGGACTTCTGCATTGTCTCTTCAATTCCACTGATGAAGAAGGATTACGATCGATTCGAGATACCGCGTGATACCATGGTACCTAAACTATGCTGTGAAATGGGATGGAACAGAGAACAATGAGAATTCGAGAACATTCGAAAAGGTTTCAGCCTTCGCTCATGAATGACCATGGGACTGCACTTAGGAAGTTACCCTCCGAAGCTCAAATCCTGGTAAGGTTGTCTAAGGAAGACAAGTCTCCCCTCTCCATGCCATTATATGTACATAGGGTAAAGGGTAAAGACCCTCTTCGGTCATGAATGACCACAAGATTGCACCTCCGAGGCACAAGTCCGGGTAAGGCTGTTTATGGAAGACCAGCAGTCACCCATGGATTCCAGCCCCCGCCCCTCTCCACGCCACCAGTGTTATCCAATAGATAAGCAAAGGGGCCGATACAGGTTGGCACCAATGACGTCGCAACTCATTTCTACAGCAGAGTGAACTGGAGCAACGTGAAATGAAGTGTCCAGGAATCGAACTCACTACCACATGATTGTGACCTTGACGTTCTAACCACTGAGCCATGCACCCTAACGTTTCTCGGGTTACATTATCTAATATATATACTTCCTTCTTCTTGTTCTTATTATTTAGTACATAATGCAGCTGGTCTATGATCGAAGGGGTTCCAGCTGTGAGCACACCGGAATATCCTTTATCTTTTATCTTTTACTTGTTCCAGTCTTTCGATTGCAGCCATGCTGGGGCACTCCTTGACTGGTATCGTTTAGTAGAGCAAGCCAATCCCAGGACTTTTTTTAAAGCCTATTCTTATCGATCTTTTTTTGCCAAACCGCTAAGTTAGGGAAGCGTAAAAACACTAACACCGGTTGTCAAGCAGTGGTGGGAAACAAACACAGACACAAAGACACACACACACACACACACACACACACACACACACACATGTATATCTGTAATGTACTGTTCCGTGATGGTAAAATCAACATAAAAAGTGCTCTATCTGGTGAGACATAAATATAATTTAATAAATACAATACATGTTAAGTGTTACTAAT
>NC_068996.1:15457688-15459478 GCF_001194135.2 Octopus bimaculoides | reverse complement strand
TATATATATATATATATATATATATATATATATATATATATGTGTGTGTGTATGTATACGTGACGGGATTCTTTCACTTTCTCTCTACCACATCCACTCACAAGGATTTGTTCGGCCCGAGGTTATAATAGAAGACCCTTGTCCAAGATACCACGCAGTGAAACTGAACCTCAAACTATGTGGTTAGGAAGTGAGCTTCTCACCACACTGCCACGCCTTAACACACCAAGAAAATATCCCCTGCAACAGACTGGAATTCTGTCAATGGAGGTGATTACCCTTACACCCGCTTCATTCGATACACCCACTTCATGGAATACACCCCGCAAAATCTGTGACCAGTGAATTTCATGGTAACCGTGACGATATGTATGTATTTCTCGCATTTCATTAACCTTTAACCACTTCATTACTTATAATTTTGAATGTAAGAATGACGAAGTCGCTCAGAAATCTTTTTCGCAACTGAATGGTTCGGAATTCAATTTCTTTAATCTTGGATACCTGTTTTCTATTTATTTACCCGTGTCCGGAAAATTTCTCGGATACAATTTTGCCTTATACGAATTTCGTACGCAAATTCCCATTCTACTGCTATAGCAAGTGATTCTTCTCAGCCAGGCTGATTTCATGTTATCTCCACTCAAGGTATCTCGACTCACTCGTTGCACCTTATACATTCATATTCTATCTACTCACCCTCCACCCTGAAGCCGGTCCTCTTCTTCTTCTCTAGAATGTTGCCGATTCCTCCCAACAATTTCCCTCTCTGTCAATTCTTTCAGCTTGCAATTGTTCCGCAAGAACATCGACTACGTTGAAGGGTTGAGTAGGCTACATGCACAACCCCATTCGTCCAAACCGAGTATAATTTAGAAGAATGCACTATGATTTTGTTATTTGCTTTAAGTTCCTCTCTAATTATACACAAAGACACGCTCAACATGCGCTCACTCACGACCTTAGGGAACAACGAAGATATGTCAGCTGGAGGGATTGATGGTCATACTAGCTCTCGTCTGGTGCTTACTGTCAGTTTAAGAGAAAAGAGCAACATGAAATTAAGTGTTTCGCACAAGGACTCAGCACGCCCTTCACTACAAAAATCGAACTTACGTCCTTATAGTCCTGAACCCAACATTCTAACCATAAAAATCAGTTGGTGACCAATTCAGAGGTCTGTTAAGGTAAAGACAAAAGTTTGTTTTTCCTTTTCTCACTCCCATCATCACCAACACTAATCTCCACCCCCACTAGTTTAGAATAAGTAATGAATCAAACAAAATCAGAATTAAGTTTCTAAAGAGACAAAATGTCTGGAAGAAAAGGACGTATTTCAGCAATAAACTTCCTTGTTCCGATAAGAGCCGGACCACCTAGAGTGGAGACAATTTAATATATAAAAGCGGAGACAACACAAATGGTGGGTAGACAAGAAAAATTAAGGAAAGCTTGGGTAGAGAAGTTAGAAATTGAGATAGTAGAATCACTTGGGGGTAGAGAGAAGAAAACAGAAAGGAAGTTAACGAGCCTGACCAGAAAACAAAAATGAGATTACAAGTCTAGAAGGCAAATAACACCGGGGACCTATGATTTTGCTATCCCTTCAGTGAGAGACAAAAAAATTTATTACCCCCTGTCGAACTGAACTTCCTAACTAAAGAGGATCCTCGTATTAAAAATGCAAAAAATGATTCATTATTCGGACGATAGCATCGCCATTATTTTTGGTGTATGTACAACCATGATAGATAGCACTGAGTTGGAAGATTACTACTTCAGAATAGAAG
>NC_068996.1:15456151-15456597 GCF_001194135.2 Octopus bimaculoides | reverse complement strand
ATATATATATATATATATATGTATGTATGTATGTATGTATGTATGTATGTATGTATGTATTTGTGTGTGTGTATAGGTGTGTGTGTGTGAGTGTTTCTCCCTCGCCATCAATTGACAACCAATGCTGGTTTGTTTATGTCCCCGTAACTTAATGGTTTGGCAAAGCGGCCCATAGAATAGGTACTAGGCTTACAAAGAATAAGTCGTGGGTTTAATTTCTTCGACTAAAACCCTTCAAGGTGGTGCTCCATCATGGCTGCAGTCAAATGAGTGAAAGAAAAGAATAAAAGAATATGTATGTCAATCAGTTTCATTTCTGTATTTCTTGTCCATAAAGAAAGAGCCGGACTCTAACATAGATTCAAGGCTCCTTCCTTGGAACTTTTATCAACATCATCTAGGTATTTGTGCATATGTGTGTGTGTGTGCAGTATTTGGTGTTAGTG
>NC_068996.1:15450683-15456141 GCF_001194135.2 Octopus bimaculoides | reverse complement strand
ATCAACATCATCTAGGTATTTGTGCATATGTGTGTGTGTGTGCAGTATTTGGTGTTAGTGTATGCGCAGATTTGTATGTTTGTTTTATGGATGCGTTTTTATGTTTAGATGCATGCATATGTATTTACGTGCTATGTATGTATGTATGTATGTATGTATGTATGTATGTATAAGCGTGAGTGCGGGTGCGTGTGTTTGTGTGTACGTGTATTTGTGTGTCTTTGTTCCTCACCCACTGAATAGCAACCGGTATTGTTTTGTTTACGTCTTTGTAAACCGTTTCCTCAAAAGCTACTGTCAAAATAAGTACCAGACTGAAAAAAAAATGGTAAATATCATGCCGCAGAATGACCACAACCTTATTACTGGAACAAGTAAAAGATAAAAGACGGACACACACACACACACACACACACACACACACACACACACACATCATATGAAAGCGTGTTTGCCGATTGAGAAACTTCATTGATTACGACACACCAATGAATGTTTGTATGTATGTATGTATGTTTGTATATTAATATTTATGTATGTACGTATATACATATAAGCGGCGTGCATACGTATATGCATACATATACTTATTGTTGTTGTTATTATTATTGTTACTACTATATTGCTACTAGATTATATAGTTTTAATGATGTCCGGTTGATTTACAAGGGTCGTCTCAGTTTGTCATACTATTGAAATATCTAAAAATCAAGAAATATTGTAATTGTGCCAGACTTGTCTCTCCTTACATGACAGCTGTGACAGTTTGTTGAGACTGTCGGTTGACGACATCAACATTAAACAATTCGTGAGAACACCCTCTCCCTCGAGATCAACCCCCTCTTCCTCTTTCTTTCTTTCTTTCTTCCTTTCTTTATTTTTCTCTCTTAGTATCGTAGATAAAATGGAATTCCTCCCCATTTCTCATATTTACAATCTGATAGAGATCAAGACATCCTCAGACTAGAAACAGAGAAAGAAAGAATGATTGTTTGTTGTGTCTGACGCAAAGCGAAATTAGTCCACAGGTGTGCAGGTCATCAGTGGAGGAGCGTGGTCTAGTGTTTAGGGTGTTGTACGCAAGATCATGGTTTCGTTTCCCAGACTGGGTGGTGCGATGCATTTTGTAGAAAAACACTTCATTTCACCGTTGCTTCAGTCCATTCAGCTATAAATGAGTAACACTGCAACGGACTAGCGTTCTGTCCAGGAGCGATTTTGTGACCTGTGCCACTTATAAATGTCATGAACCGGCATTATGAATCCGATGATTAGACACAGTAAAATCTAGGTGTTTAACTTCATTTTCCTATCTAATTTAATGAAGTTGTCGTTAAGAAATAAAAAGGAAAGAAATAATAATTGAATTAATAATTATAAAAAAAGAAATAACAATTGCATTCTGTGATTCCAAACAGGAGACATAAGGTGGTATCCTGCATTATCAGACAAAATAATATATATATTCTTTTACTCTTTTACTTGTTTCGGTCATTTGACTGATGACCGTGCTGAAGCACCGCAGTCGAAGAAATCTATCCCGGGACTTATTCGTTGTAAGCCTAGTACTTATTCTATCGGGCTCTTTGTCGAACCGCTAAGGTACGGGGACGTAAAGATACCAACATCGGTTGTCAAGTGATGATGGGGTGGGAGGCAAAAACAGACAAAATCACACACACACACACACACACACGACGGGCTTCTTTCAGGTTTTGGTCGGCCCGAGGCTATAATGAAAGACACATATCCATGGTGTCCCGCAGTGGGACTGAATCCGGAACCATGTTGTTGGGAAGCAATCTTCTTATCACACAGGTAAAACTTTATTGAATCTTTTAGAATTAGTAAAATATATATAATATATTTCAGAGATATATATGACAGATAAGTGATTTTTATGTGAGACTATATGCTGGAATTAAAACAGATTAAAACAGTTACAGCATGCAAGACACACGCTGGTCATCCAAAAAGACTTTTAAATTCACTTAAACCGTGTCAGTGACCAGGTCGCAGTTTGTGTGACTATAATTTTTGACATCAAACTATGAATCTTTAAGTTAATAGTCTTTGTGTGTGGTTTTTTTGAATAGCTAATATGTGTCTTCCACGCTTTCTTTTCCTCGCAAAACACAGCTATGTATGTACTACGTTCAAATCCATAAATTCGGTGTATGAACCACTCTCTCTCTCTCTCTTTCTCTCCCCTTTTCTCACTATCTCTCCCTCTCTGTCTGTCTGTCTGTCTGTCTGTCTCTGTCTCTGTCTGTCTGTCTGTCTCTGTCTCTGTCTCTATCTCTCTCTCTCTGAGTGAAAGATGAAATAAAGTTCAGAGACGCGTTGACCTAAGCGGAAGTAACAATATAATGATAGTACACGCTGTTTCTCTTCACAGTGACCAATACATTGATATTATATGTGTATGCTGCCTGAAAGGACCACCTTCCTTCTTACTAGTGTTATATCGCATAAGAGGTCTTTTTCCCTTATTTTCTTCTCTTTTGGTCACTTGTCGCACGACTTTCTATGTACACAATGTCTGTTTGTCATTCATTATATAATGTTTTGTTATTGTCTTTGCTTATTTATTCCTTTCATTCGATAGGGTCTTTTTCCTTCTTTTCATAACTAGCCCAAGCAGCCTAACCTTTTCTTGTTATTGTACTTGTCTTATTTTTTCTGCTCATGCTTGTGTGTTATGTGCCCTCATTTATACTCAATATAATGAACAATATATGTTGGTGTAGAAATTGTGCTGATTGTTGATCGATAACGATGGAAGGCCGATCATTTCAGCATCCATTGTGTATTTTTCCTGTTTTTCCGTATGTTTCTTTATCGTGCCACTGTACCACATTTTTATGATATGCATACAAAAGTACATACGTATGCTCTTATGCATGTATGTATTTATGTATGTATGTATGTATGTATGTATGTATGTATGTATACATACAGTCATATGTACGTACATACATACATACATACATACATACATACATACATACATACATACATACGTATATACTTATGTATATATGCTTGGATAAATGAAAAGTATATAAACAAACGACATAACGTATACTGAATGTAAAAACGAACGGGAGACAAAAAGAAGGTCCATAATTCTTCAGCAGTTATCGACCAATGGCACTGTTCAAATAATCATATGTACGTACATACATATGCACGTACATACATACATACGCACATAACTACATACATGCATGCATGTATACATACATACATGTATACATACATACATACAAACATACATACAGTCATACGTAAGTACGCACACACATCTGTATGTATGTATTTATGTAAGCTATAGGGATGCAAATGCCTACATATCTCTGGGTCACAAGCATTTCACCCTTGTACACTACACATTGGCTGAGTGAGTTAACGAGGATCAAATTAGATTTCACAGGTAGACTTCCACCTACACCTACCTTGAATTAGTGTCTGCTTCCATGTCTATCCACCCCAAGGTTGACTAGGTTTAAAGCAATACACTGCATAAAATAGCTCATTGACCTTATTTGAAACCGCAGCAGCCGCCTTCAGTCGGGAATGAGGCTGAATACCATCTTTTGACAAAATCCTCATCAATCAAGCCCTGGTATTTGCTTTCTTCGGTCACTAAAAGAAGTCAATCTGCCCTTTTAAGGCACTGAGAGTTCGGTTATTAAGTTTGAGATTTTTCTGTTCATCTTTCTTGTATTCCTCGGTAGCTTTTTTTGATTAAGAGTTCAAGTTAAAAGAAGCGACAGAAATTAACAAACGTTGGTTTCTAATTTTTTTTTGGAAGTTTATTTACTTTCTCATGCCGAACTATCTCATTTTCTCGTTTTAAGTAAATATTTTATGAATTTCTTACAAAATTCAATCGCTGGTTAAATTCAACAATAATTCACGAGCAAAATTATAGAAACCACCACACAGCGTATAAATAATTTTGTAGTAACGCCAATATGATTAGTGCAAATGAAACTGGTTCTGTTTAATTCATCATAACGCCTAATTTTATTTCTGGCTATTTTGGAACTGATGAAATACCAATATGTTGAAAACTCGGTTATCCAATCCCTGTTTTCCTTTCTCTTTTTAGCCAATTTCTCTCTATTTATTTTCCATCTCTCTCTCTTTTCTCTACTTGCCCTTCCGTCTGTCTCCCTCTATTTCTCTATCTGTCTGTCTGTCTGTCTCTCTCTCTCTATATATATATATGTATATCTATCTATCTATCTATCTATCTATCTATCTATCTATCTATCTATCTATCTATCTATCTATCTATCTATCTATCTGTCTGTCTGTCTCTCACTCCCTATCTCTTTCGCCGTTCTATATCAACGCATGCACTACTTTTTACCTATCCCTCTCCTAAAAATTTAGGTAGATAACCCAATAAATTCATCATACTCAACCGAAAATAACCATATCGTTATGACATGAATATGATTTTTTTTCTTTCTGAGCGCCTAAGAGATTTCAAGATAATAAAATTAATTTTCCAACTCAGTGTCAAATTTCAATATAACAAGTTACATGAGATCCATATGATATGCGCGTGTATGAATCGTTGCGTGTGGGTGTATCTATCAATCTGTTTATCTTTCTCTCTACACCCATACACACATCAGTATTATGTGTATGGGCGAGGACATTATTACAGCAATACAACTATAACTGATGTTCATCAAAACTATACCTTCGTTAAATTTTATATTTATTGCATGTCGGTTCAGTATGATTAGAGGAGGGTTATGCGGCTGTTATTTCTTTTGGGCGTGTTACTTTAAGTACGCCAAACACTCTCCGTATGTATATTTATGTAGGCATATACGTTGCTATGTGATTTTGAGTATGTGTTTGTCTACGTACGGGAGTGTAAGTGTTAAAAAATAAATGATGACTTGAAATTATGCAGAGTATGAAAGGTTTGATAAAATAGTTTTACGGCGACAATCTGTCTGAGATGCAAGGATATCCTTCCATAAACCATGCAAGGTTACTTCACGACCATGTTACAATCTTATGATATCATCTAAACAAGTTTTCGTTCGTTTATAGACAAAACAAGAATAGATTTTAATTGAAATTGCATTCATACGGACAAATATCTATATATACATATGTGTGTGTGTTTCTGTGTGTGTGTGTATATATGTATGTATGTATGTATAAAATATGTGTACATATGTGTGTGTGTTTATATATATATATATATATATATATAAATATATATATATATACACAAACATATGTATACAAATATAGATCATATATATTTATATACGTATATATATACATTTTTACACGTACGTAATTTAGCATATACAAATGCATATATATATAAATATACAAATATATGAGTTTGTCTGCATGTATCTGCGAATATATTTTGCACATTTATTCTGTGTGTGTGTGTGTGTGTGTGTGTGTGTGT
>NC_068996.1:15446313-15450330 GCF_001194135.2 Octopus bimaculoides | reverse complement strand
ATATATATATATATATAGTTTGATTTAGAAACCTTGGTACTCTGAGTTTCAAACGCATGACTAGTCTTCAACCATTGGAGTCTGAATAAGAGTCCGATTAAAGAGAGTCGATATTTATTACTGGACGATAGCCTGCGATTGGTCGAGAAAGGTCACGCGGTATCGGTGTGGGTATATTAGCGACATCCGTTAGATGGAAAATACCGCATGGTGAACAGAAAATCAACCACGTTGTGGACGGTGTGCGCACGTACACATACATCCGTACGCATGCATAGGGTGAGCAGAAGCATATGAGCAGTTAGGCACATGCGCGCACACGCACATAGCTACTAGTGTGGTCATGCAAGGGTGAAAGTATGCGGGTAGACAGGCATGGAGAAGTGTTGTGGATTGGTGATTTGCAGTACTGTTCATGTGGGTTAATTTGTAACGGTGACCTTGGTGAAGGTGGTGCTAGGGGTGGCTTGTACTAAGAAGGTATATCCGAGTTGTCGGCGGCCAGAGGCTTGAAATTTACCAGAAGGGTGTACATCTGGTAACAGCAATACAATACCTCATATTTTATGTTGAGGGATACTGTGGATTGGTAGATGATATGCAGTTTATAGCGGAGGCACAGCTGGCAATTAAGGGCGCCGGGTGAATATGGTAGTGCCCTGTCGATAATAATCCACTTGATGCTTGGTATTTCGTCTCGGAGGTCACACAGTCTCCAGAGAAAGCGCGACAGTGAAGTGGAGTTCTCTCTAAATGAATGCAAGTGGTGGGAATATCTGCCCTTGAAGTCATTGACAGCCACGCCCGTGTATTGCGTAGTAATTCCGTCTGATGGTGTAAGGATGGATCTGTATACTACAGCCCTTCAGAGGCAGGATCCTCCTAGAGGGCAGGTTATAGGGTTTCGACAGTTGCAGGTAGGGGTTGGGGATTGTGTGGGTGCGTTTTTACGTTTGTTGGTGTGTGCGATGTTAGATACAAAGTTGTCTAATCAGGAGTAGATTACCTAGACATTATGGGGGTTGAAAAGTTGGCCTCTGGGAAAATGTTTCTTTATTAATGACAGGAAGCCCCTGGCTACGTTGATAGAAACTTTTAGGTTACATGGGGGGAGGGGGTTTACCAGATTATTTTCTTTTTGCCTAATTCTTTTGGAGTGAGGAGATGAGGTTTGGGATTTGCCCACATACGTAAGCCTCTCAGAAAAATCTGCTCCTAAACTCTATGATTATAAGTAGATCTTTTCTGTTCTAAAGAACTCTGCTTGGTTTGTTATATTTTCATTTAAGAGATTTCCTGCTTGGAATACTCCACCAACATTCCTTATGATGTGATGTATGAATTCCATTTTAGAGGTACTGCTTATATTTATTCCAAGGAAATCTTTTCCACATTGAGAAGCAATG
The DNA here is from genome assembly GCF_001194135.2 of Octopus bimaculoides. Classification (NCBI taxonomy): domain Eukaryota; kingdom Metazoa; phylum Mollusca; class Cephalopoda; order Octopoda; family Octopodidae; genus Octopus; species Octopus bimaculoides. Next base: position 15,448,924 of record NC_068996.1, on the reverse strand, counting down.
ACAACATATTGCAACAGGAGGTAATACCTTGAAGACACTTTTGGACATTGCTGATTAAATAAGCTATTTCTTCCGCAGAAGAGTAGTTTGCTGGTGCATCTTGGGGGTTTTAAGAGCATCATTGTCCCGTTTGGTCATAAGATATAACATAGATATTTCCTGTTTTAGATTACTGAAGCATAGTGTTAAAGATGTGCTATAACGGTCATGAATCTAGGAGAGTCTACATTTTGTTAATATTGTCGTCCTCTTCAGTTCGCAAGAATGTTGCTCAAGCTTAACCGTTTGTGGGATAATGAGATTTTGGGGGTCTTTTGGGTTTTTTCTTTTAATATGCGAGTTCCGAAAGTGCAAGACATGCATAGGAAGTATGCGTTTCTTAGAGTGTTCACTGTTATAGCAAGAGTAAACAATATGGTCAAGAACGAAATCACTATTTCAGCAGAAAATATAAACCCATCAATTGCTTTAACATCATGTACAAACCGTACGCCAACTATCTAAACCAATTCCTCCAAGATAATTGATAATCTAAGCATACAACTACGGACGAGTAGGAAGGTGGAATGAAGAAATGGTTGAGATGCACCGAATAACTTTTGATAAACAAAACTGTATTGTCTGAAGTATGAAAACCTCGCGAATGTTTTGTTAGTTCACACAGTATAGCTTGAATATAGAAGAGCATTTGATTCTACTTTCTACTCGTGGTTACTGCTGGTAAAAGTATCTCCTTCCTTAGTCCTCGCCATCGAAAGTCTCATGGTAACCTGGTCCACAAGACCTTCCATATTTTTCCAAAGCTTGCTTATATGTGATTGTCTACAGAAAGTCATCAACGCCTTGTACCAACAGTCGACTATGAGTTCTCTTCCGGTTGTCTTCCTGTCATGTAGCTTTTCACCAGTATACTTGAACATAAATAAATACTTAAAGTATGTTTTTTGTTAAGACAAGATTAAGAACGAAGGACAAGAAAACAACTTTAAACCAAGGTGTACTAAGAGTCTGCATATTAATTTATAAATAGGTATATGTAAAGGTGGCTACACATGACTGTGTAGAGAAGTTTGATTTCAGACTATGTCTCACTCCACGCAGTACCTTGGGCAACTGTCTCCTACTACAGTCACGTGAGTGAATCTGGCAGATAGAAACTGTGTGGAAGCCCGCCACACACACACACACATTCACACACACACAAGCACACGCACATACATACACTTCTGTATTTATAAATGTCGCTGAAATATACACCAGAGAATGCTGACTAACAGATGTCAGCACCTTGTCAGTTAAACAATGTGTAGTATTTAATGTAAGACTATATATCGCTGAAATATTATATCCAGCAGAATGCCGATTAAATGATGCTAACCTTTTCGTCTGCTCTGGCACGTGGGATTTCCAGTGAAAAGACCTACGTCGCTAAGATAGCTTAAAGTAACTGCATAACCTAAGCCAACTAACAACAGACATTTAAATACTTGCATCCGAAAGTCATTTTAAGCATTTTAAAATTCTCTTCACTCTACTACTGAGTATTTGATGATGTGCGAGAGTTACACGCCCACGAAACTTCAAGTAATGTGGAGCTGAGACAAACTGTTATTATATACATGCAGCTTCAAGCTACTTACTATCGGGTGTTCACTCACCTGCACAGTTTTGTATGTGTATGTATGTATGTATGTATTTATGGATGTATGTATGTATGTACGTACGTATGTATGTATGTATGTATTGTGCGTGTATGTCATTGTTCAGTTTATTTCAGGATTTCTTGCCTATAGGGAAAGAACGGGTTTCTAACCTAGATCCAAGGCTATTTCATTGGAATTTCAACAACAGGGTATTTTGTATGTATGTATGTATGTATGTATGTATGTATGTATGTATGTATGTATGTATGTATGTATGTAAGTATGTATGCATGTATGTATGTATGTATGTATGTATGTATGTATGTTTGCATGTATGTATGCATGTATGTGCAGATTTGTATGTTTTATGTATGTATTCTCATGCATATAGTTGCATATCTAGACATGCTCATAGATATATTCAAATGATAAACTTCTCGAAAGTTTTACAGACATTTACAGTTCTCGTGATGGATTGGATCTGTAGTCTTCGAATTAGCTTTCTCCTTTCTGATTTTTGTATGTATGCATGAAGGTAGGTAGGATGGAGTGGCTGTGTGGTAAGAAGGTTGCTTCCCAACCACTTATTCCGGGTTCAGTCTCACTGAGTAGCACTTTGGGCAAGTGTTTTTACTATAGATTCGGGCCGACCAAAGCCTTGTGAGTGGATTTGGTAGACGGAAACTGAAAGAAGCCCGTCGTGTATATTCTTTTATTCTTTTATCTGTTTCAGTCATTTGACTGTGGCCATGCTGGAGCACGGCCTATAGTCGAACACATCGCCCCTGGACTTATTTATTTTGTAAGCCTGGTACTTATTCTATCGGGATCTTTTTGCCGAACCACTAGGTTACAGAAATGTAAACACACCAACGTCGGTTGTCAGGCGATGGTAGTGGGGACAAATACAGACACACGGACATATGCATATATACATATATATATATATATATATATATATATATATA
>NC_068996.1:15444640-15446157 GCF_001194135.2 Octopus bimaculoides | reverse complement strand
CCTTCCTATAGAGAAGACGTGGTTTTTCTGTCTCTCATTGACATCCAACTAGCGTTCAAAATAATTTTTCTATCGTCTTGGCTTAACAGCCCTTACCGTTTGTTTTCACTGTCTTGTTTTTATTGTATTGTTCTTACTGTCCTATTCTTCTTAACACTTTCTAACGCTTGTTAAACGTTCTAACAAAATGCAGGCAAGTACCTTTCCAACCACAGACAAAATCGAAATCATACGAAAATAATCACACAGATCATTTGGCCCCGATTTATGCAAGGAGACTAAAATGGCATCAATCCAGTCTTGAGGCACTTTCTCAGTTCTCCAACAGTGACGAATTAATATATTTAAGAGTTCAAACATTTTGTCACCCCCACATTTCAAAACTTCTGCACAGATTCCTTTATTGTTATTCAGCTTATTCACAGCTAAATAAACGTCATTTAGAGTTGGTTCAAATGTCATCTCTTCTATAACTGGAAGGTGTTCGATTTTTTCTATCGTCCTCATGTCAGCGGATGATGCTCTATTCAAAAGTGCAGAAAAATCGTCTACCCAGTGCTTATGAATAGAAGCGCTTAAGCGGTGTCAGTCAGAAGAAAACATCCATTTTCTGTTCTCACTGGCGCTATTGAAGAAGATTTTGGGTCATATACCTCCTTAACATAAGAGTACAAACCCTTGGCATCATTTCTATCAGCTGCTTCTTGTGCCCTTTTTGCTCTATCATTCCACTATTCCTTTTTAATTTTCCTTAGATCAGTCTGCACTTTCTTTTTCAGCTTTCTCTCTCTATGGATGTTACTCTACCATCGCATTCTTGGATTTTCTTTTTAGATATTCTAATCACAAGTTAACCATTAATTTTCCCCTGGGGATACGTTCGAGGAAATCCTCCAAAACTACACTTCTTGCAGGGAAAAAAACCTTCCTTAAGCGACCCATGCAAAACGTGCAAATATTACCTATATTTAACTATATAAGCTTTGAGACTTTTCTGCGCTAGTAATTTGGAAAGTATGAGTCTAGGTAATACTGCTCGGAATTCATGTGGATCCTCATTCACAATTCCACTTATTAAATTCACATAGTGTATACAATCTGTTCGTCTAAATTTGTTCGCTAGCTCACGTATCGATTTATTTGTTGGTCCAGCTTTATTAAATCTCCTTGCAAACCCATTTCCTGATATCTGTAGACTTGTTGCAATATATTACGCCGAAAGTAATACAATTCACGGTCTTATCATTTTCAGGGTTTAAAATGGGGTAACATACATCAGTTTTATTGCTTACATTAAAATAAATTAAGATATACGGACAACCTGTAAATAAATGTATTTACAAACACAAACATTATATGTAATTATATATAGTGTGTGTGTGCGTACTTATGTAGTGTGTGAGTATGTATGAGTGTGCATATATATATATATATATATGTGTGTGTGTGTGTGTGTATGTATGCATGTATATATACGTTGTATATATCTATATATATATATATATATATATATATAT
>NC_068996.1:15442902-15444099 GCF_001194135.2 Octopus bimaculoides | reverse complement strand
TATATATATATATATATACTTATAATATGTAATATATATGTATATGAGTGTCTGTGTGTGTATACATATATATACTACCATGTGTGTGTGCAAGTGTATGCGTTAGAATGTCATCCTTTGACAATCAAACACCTATTGGTTTGTCCCCACCAGCGTAATTTAGCTGCCTGAAAAGAAAAAAAGGAAAGCGATAAAGTAAGTTCCGCTCGACAAAACTACTGGGGTCGATTAGAGCAGCAAAATTCTTCAAGGCGATGCTCCAGTTTGGCCTCATTCAAATGATTGAAACAAAAGAACAAAAGAATGCACACACACACACACAAACATACACGCACATGCTCTCACACACACGATCTCACATACATACATACACACACGTCTCTCTCTCTCTCTTTCTCTCCCTTTTTTTTTTGTCTGTGTGTGTGTGTGCGTTTTTCTGAATATGCACAGGTGAGCGTAAACGCCCCAGGTATTGTAGGTCGAGAGACTGGTTAATAGCTTGGTTGGTAGGTAAACAGGTAGTTAGATTATTAGTTTCGCTAAGGTAAAGAAGTATGTTTGGAAGGTTGTTTCGTAGACACATCGGTTGGTTACTAGGCAGGTAGACTGGTATATGTATATCTAGGCAGATGGGGAAACAGGGTGCCAGATAAGAAGTGAGGCCGATAGTGAGGTATGTCTGTTCGTATATGCTCTCCTTTATAGTTTTATGTATTCCTCACTGCAAGAGAAAGAGCTTCTTTCGAACTCCAAAATTAAGACCCCTGTCATTGTAATTTGGATATCAACAGTGTATACGAAAGTATTATAGATATATTTACATATATACAAATATACGAGCATACATACCTACCTACCTACCTACCTACCTACCTACATACATACCTACCTACATACATACAAACATACATACATACATACATACAAACATACATACATACATACACGCACACACATACATACATACATGCATACATACATACATACATACATACATACATATGTATACATACATACTTACATACACACATACATATATACATACATGCATACATACATACATACATACATACATACATACATATATGCATACATACATACATACATACATACATACATACATACATATATGCATACATACATATATACATACATACATACATACATACATACATAACCACATATGCATTTAATTGT
>NC_068996.1:15439330-15442341 GCF_001194135.2 Octopus bimaculoides | reverse complement strand
ATATATACGTAATATTTTATAATAATTTAATAAAGAATAAAATAAAATGTACGGTTACTCACCAATAATGAATGATAATGATTTACGAAGGTAATGACTGCTGTGCAAAGAAGATTTAAAGCTCTTCGGGTGACGCCAGTTCTTCAGGTGTTTTAGGGGATGTCATATCTTCCTGCAAGACTTTCTTAGTGGGCTTGAGGAACATTGCGATAGGAAGTTGTCGTTGTTTCTTCTTGGTGGTGAGGGGAGTTTTATATGTCTGCATGGCAACATCGATGGCATTTTTGAATTGGAAAGACCAAACCAATTAGGGATCCCGTGCTTCCGCCTTCCCTTGCTATTCGTTTGCTGTCCTTAAAAGGTCGGATAGACGTTCGATTGTCATGCCAACCTCACCCTCCTCTTCTCTGGTAGACTTAGTTAACTCCAACAGATCTTCGTCTGTCAGGGCTTCAGCAGCAACATCAGCAGCAGCTTCCCTAACGGCTACAGTAGCAGGGTCGACAGTTCCAGTAGGAGCAGCGGCAGTACCGTCGCCAGCGATAACATCAGTAAAAGTCACGACAGCAACGGCAGTGTCCCTAACGGAAATAGCAGCAGAACCCTCGCTAATGACATCTGTAACAGCAATTTGACCTCTTTGAAAGTCCGATAGATCTGTCACTTTAAAGTTGCGTGAGACAGTTGTATTCTCAGAGTAACTGCACAGTAGTTCTTCTATGAAGATGTTGATACTCTCACTTTTGAGTATGCAATTCTTTGGTGTTCAACAGGTGTTGACTTAGTGATATACAATGCAATATTGGAAGGCTGTTTGGACTGATTTTATGCCTCTACTACTACCACATCGCCTAACAAAAATTCTATCGATGTCGTTGTTAACGTGGAAGTTGCCAGTGGTGGTCAGTACCTTTCTGGTTTTGATGTCCAGGCTGCAGATCTCGTGAAATGTCTTAGTATGTCATTGTTCAGTTTTATTTCAAGATTTCTTGCCAATAGAAAAATACCCGGCCTCTAACCTAGATTCAAGTCTCCTTCATTGGAATTTCAACATCAATAACAGGGTCTTTTTGTATGTGTGTATGTATATATGCAGATTTATAAGTTTTGCTTTATGTCTGTATTCTCATGCATATAGTTGCATATCTAGGCGTATTCATATATATCTAAATGATAAACTGCTGGAAAGTTTTACAGACTTTTAGTGATGGATTGCATCTGTAGTTTAGGAATTAGCTTTCCCTTTCTGGTTTTGAAAAACCTAATTTCTCAAGATTGGTATTTAGGCAGTGTGTTACATATCCCAGGGCCCCAATAATTACAAGTATAAACTTGTAATCTGGATAGAGTAACTGCAGATTTCTCAATAGTTCTCTTTTTCATTGATCTTCAGCTTTATGTTAACATCCGCTGGGCAGCTAATTTCAACAACTATGTACAGATTCTCTTCTCTATCCCAAATCATTATATCAGGTCTGTTGTGCTTATATTTTATTGAGGTCTTCACTGGGTCATTCCAACAATATTCCTTTTTATTATGAGTGACTATAACTTCTACCATACTGTGGGTTCTTATTTCTTTGTCCTCGGAGTTACCCTTCCGATGGATTTCATTGTAGAGTGTTCTCGCTACAACATTATGTCTCATCGGCAGAAAATACCATGATGACATTTTTGGACAACTGCTTATGATGTGGCTGATATCTTCAGTGTTAACTCCACAAAGTCTGCATCGGTTGTCATATTTTACCGCTTTTCCTGCATCTCTATCCCCTTTGTGCATCAGGTATTTGGTTGATATTTCCTCTTCTACGTATGTATGTATGTATGTATGTATGTATGTATGCATGTATGTATGCATGCATACATGTATGTAAGTATGTATGCATGTTTGCATACATGTGTATATGTATGTATATGCGTAAGTATATATATATATATATATATATATATATATATATATATATATATATATATATATATATATATATATATATATATATATATATATATGTATATATATGTTTATGTATGTGTACATGTATATCTGTATCCTATCTGTAGCTACCTTTCCATATATATGTGTGTGTGTGTATGTGTGTGTGTGTGTGTACATTCCCCCCACACACATCAGATACACAAATTGCCGCACAGTCTGGCCATTGGCGACTAAACTATTAACCCTACAAAATTTGTCAAAAGCTAAATGAGCTTGTGAGAGTAGCTAGAGGACGATTTTCGTCTGATGCTGATATATTTCTATCTTTTTTAACACTACACATTCACAGACGACGCTGATTATCAACTTTTCAAAAGATGTATCCCACTTATGTATGTTACACAGATTGCTGCTTTGAACTAATATATAGTGGTAAAAATGAAAACGCAACATAAAGGTCAGATTTATGTATAGAAACGAATTCCTGAAAAATCAACAACGGAAAAAATAAATCTACCTTTTGCAGATGAGTGAAGGAATGGAAGAGTACATGATGAATGAAATATCAATTACAATTGTTCTTTTGATGAAGAAAAATATGCAAGATACGAGTAGAGAAGAGAAAGAAATTAGAAAAGGTAGAAACGTGTATAACTTATGTTTCCATTCTGCGTTGAGAAAAATGCAGTAAGAAATTACACATGCACTTCTAAAAGAACTTCTTATATATATATATAGACCCTGATAGACCCTGCTATGTCAAGATGGACTTATATATTCTTCCTCTGCTCTCTCCCACTTGGTTTTAATATGTTGCCACATTTGTAATATGTCTTTTTTTCCTACATTTTTTCGTGCAGCTGAAGATTGCTCTTCATATTGCATTTAAGGTAATGCTCACATTACTTAAATAAATTGAAGTAGCATGAAACGTGCGTACTGCAATCACTTTTGAAATCCGTGTTGCTTATTATTTGATTTTAATCACCCATCCTTTTGGGATGTGATATTCGGGTGCCTTCGCATAAGTACCATATTCAAGCCTTGAATCTATATATATATATATACTTCT
>NC_068996.1:15437749-15438981 GCF_001194135.2 Octopus bimaculoides | reverse complement strand
TATTATTATTATTATTATTATTATTATTATTATTATTATTATTATTATTATTATTAATGTTTTCTTCTCATTATAACTTTATTTCAGCTGCCTTAGTACCGGGTATCCTCCGGAGGCCAAGAGTAGTAATGGCACTTTTGTTTTGCTATGCATGCTAAAATTATCATCACATTTATTCCATTTTAGATGGAGTGCTTTCCGTAGTGTATGGGCTGTACCCACCAAGATTATCTTTTGTAGTTCACAGAGATTGGAGTTACAAGGGAGTTGCTTAATATACTCCTCAGCTCCCTTCTTTATCATTCCCAACCCACCAATTACCACTGGTATTATCGTAGAACTAATTATCCACATTTATGTGATTTCAATTTGCAGATCTTTACAGCGAGAAAGCTTTTCGTATTTCTTCAGACATTTTGGTCTTGTGGGACAGACATATCTATTTATAGACAAGTTCCTCTGTTGTAGTTCTTGACTACATTGTCTGGTTGATTGGAGACAATATTTCTGTCTGTTTGTATTGGGAAGGTCCAAAAGATGGTGACGCCCTCGCCATTTACTACATCCTCTGGATGGTGCCTGTACCACTTATCATGGGATTTAATTTTGTAGTATTTACAAGCATTCCAGTGAATGTACTACCCTAGTCTTTCATGTCTTATGAGGTAATCCTTTTCAGCGAGGACTGGGCAGCCAGGAACAGCATGATCAATTGTATCTGTGAATTTTCCGCAAATTCTAAAGGCGGTGCTCCAGCATGGCCGCAGTCAATTGACTGAAACAAGTAAGAGAGTAAATCATCCATTTTGTTTGTTTTTGTTAACCATAGGCACAAGTCCTGAATGGCACGATAGCTGATAGTCGACTACAACGATATCCGTGATTGATTGTTAATTATTTTGTCGACCTTCAAAGAAACAAAGAAACATTCAACCTCGGTAGCGTTTATACTGAGAACGTAAATCGAGAAAAACCTATTTGTTATTAGCCTCAAGGGCTATTTTATAAATGCTGCATGTCGAGGCGTGACTGTGTGGAGGCAGAGGCGTGATTGTGTGGCAAGAAGCTTGCTTCCTAACCACATAGTTCCGCTCTCAGCTCCACTGCGTGGCACCTTGGGCAAGTGTTTTCTTCCATAGCCTTGGGCCAATCAAAGCTTTGTGAGCGGATTTATTAGATGGAAACTGAAAGAAACCCCTCATATATTTATGTGAGTATATATATATATATAT
>NC_068996.1:15434842-15436345 GCF_001194135.2 Octopus bimaculoides | reverse complement strand
CAAATAGTATTTTCTACTCTAGGCACAAGGCCCGAAATTTTGGAGCCAGACGATTGGATCGACCCCAGTACGCAACTGGTACATAATTTGTCGACCTCGGAAAGTTGAAAGGCAAAAATCGACCTCTGCGGAATTTGAACTCAGAACATAAAGACAGACGAAATACGGCTAAGCATTTCGCCCGGCGTGCTAACGTTTCTGCCAACTCACCGCCTTGAAAGATCACAAATATTAGGAACTGTACAGTTCTTTCTAGTAGCGAACCACTTGTAATAATTCAGTTACGCCCACTTGTAAACAATAGGATATTTTGGACATATTCCTGCAAATGTTTTTGTACTTGTATGCATTTGTATATGCATGTGTTTGTTTCCGAAACTGAAAGAAACATTATGTTTCTAGTGAGTTTCTTGTATTTTCTTTGTCTTTTATTCATATTAGATTTCTTTCTACAAGTCTAACCTGTTTTATATCAACTTGGCTATTTCTGTCAACAACTATTTGTTGTGTAATATTACATGATAACTTTAAACAGTTCTACCTGCATCAAAGTAATACACATATTTTGAAGTTATAAACCACAGTTAATGCTTTGTATGCAAAGCGAATATTGCGTACCATCTATCTATACCCGTTTGAGACGTTTCTCTCTGTGTGTCTTAACGATATCTCATGAACACTAGCTCTTGATGAAGTAGTTGTATGCTGTCAACTTAATTTGACAGTCCCCCGAAGGGAACAATACTACTGTTGATTAGACCTAGGAAGCTGCACTGCTTCCTGTCGGCCTTGACACATTTCCTGTGTCCTTATGATTACAATGGGTAGACAAGCACCTCCACCCAGCTAAGTCTGCATACAGAGACACGTTTCTGTGTCTTTGCTTGTCATCAGAAACATGTCCCTGGATGCAGGCTTAGCTGGGTGGAGGTGTTTGTCTGCCCCTTGTAAACATAAGGACACTGGAAATGTGTCAAGGCCGACAGGAAGCGGTGCAGCTTCCTAGGTCTAACCAACAGTAGTATTGTTCCCTTCAGGGGACTCTCACATTAAGTTGGCAGCATACAACTACTTCATCGTATCACTACTGCATAAATCTCTCTGAAAGATTTCGAAATGTATTATTTCTAAAGTAGCTCTTGATTTCCCCATTAACAGGCCTCCTTTATCTTATTATCATTACTTCCTTTTTCAGTAATAGGTTCTCAACTCTTTTACAATAAGACAATATCACATAATGGACTGATTCCAACATTTAGTATACTTGATTGGTCTGTAGAAGAAAGCCAATCTATAGACGTTAAAACCCGCAAGATACTGACGTCAACTGGAAATCTCCACAGGGATAGTGATATCGGCAGGGACTACCTAAAAAGAGATAAAAGAGGTAGAAGCTTGAGATCAGTGCAGTCAACCTTCGAATGACGCAAAATCTCTCTCTCTCTCTCTCTCTCTCTTTCTCTCTTTCTCTCTCTCTCTCTCTCTCTCTTTCTCTCTCTCTCT
>NC_068996.1:15432711-15434355 GCF_001194135.2 Octopus bimaculoides | reverse complement strand
ACTATAGCCTCGGGCCGACCAAAGCCTTGTGAGTGGATTTGGTTAACGGAAACTGAAAGAAGCCTGTCGTATATATGTATATGTATGTGTGTATGTGTGTGTTTGTGTGTCTGTGTTTGTTCCCCCAATATCGCTTGACAACCGATGCTGGTGTGTTTACGTCCCCGTAACTTAGTGGTTCAGCAAAAGAGACCGATAGAATAAGTACTAGGCTTACAAAGAATAAGTCCTGGGGTCGATTTGGTCGACTAAAGGCGGTGCTCCAGCATGGCAGCAGTCAAATGACTGAAACAAGTAAAGAATAAGAGTATAGTCGGAAACTGTCTGTGATACCCGAACCTATACCTCCAGTAGACATCATATGTTCCACCATTGGACATGTTTCAAAGAATATATTGGCCAACATATGCTCTCCAGTTCAAGTAAGATTTTGTACATCTTCATATCGTCAGAGACTGGTACTAATTCATTCGCTACGAACCTCTGACGAAGTGAAGACCTATATAAAGTACCTATACTGAATTGCATTATTTGCGCATTATCTTCACTTAAACACCTGTAAAATAAAGTAATTAAGTAAATTATGAACCAAATCCAGAACTTCGAATTTTTCCTATATGTATTCGTTTTCTTTCCCGTTATGAATATCAGTTAAAAAAGAAAAACCTTTCGCATTATTCTCTTTCAAGAGATCAGCGTAAATATGAAGTTCTAAATCCAAGCTATGTCAATTTAATTTAAATTCACTATACAAATATATATGCATGTATTATATATATATATATGTACATTTTTAAGAAAAAAGGATGTCAAAGGAAAACGATCGTTAAGTTATGCACTTCATTAGCTTACAGCTGTTTCTGCTATGTAAGTGTGTATATATTTGTATATATATAAGATACTTAGTAGTGCTCAAAGATTCAATTGGGAATCTCTGGATCTCATTTGTGAACTGTTTTTGTGTATGTATGTATGTTTGTATGTATGTATGTATGTATGTATGTATATATATATATATATATGCATATATATATATATACATACATACATACATACATACACACACATACATATATATGTATGTATGTGTATATATATATGTATTCAAATATATAGGTGTGTGTGTATACAAATATTTAAGTGTATGCATGTGCGTGTGTGTGTGTGTGTGTGTGTGAGCATGCACATACATATATACAAGTACACATATACATATATTACACTAACCCTCATGCATACAGAGAAAAAAAGGACAGAGAAAGAGACACTTCCATATATGTGTGTATATTTGTAAACACACACATGCACTCACACACACATACACACATAAATGTAAGCATATATCATGTATATATATATATATATATATATATATATATACATATATATCTTTATATATGTATGTATGTATATATTTATGCTTGTACATATATATGCATATACACATGCATATAAATTACACACATGTACGCTGTGAACCGATGAATTCCTGACGTTTGTCGAATGTGAAACATATTCAGTGTCACTGAAAAGAATATATATATATATATATATATATATATATAAAAGAATACACACACACACACATGTATATATATATATATATACATATATAAGTATATAAGTTAAGTATATACATATATA
>NC_068996.1:15427734-15431418 GCF_001194135.2 Octopus bimaculoides | reverse complement strand
AATAGTATATATATATATATATATATATATATATTTATAATGTAATGTAATGTAATATAATACATAAACATATATGTATACATAAAAAGCATATGAATACATATAATTCATACATACAACTATATATATACACAAATACAAGCACACAACATGCATATGTATATACATACTCCAACACAGATGCGCACATACCATTATATATATGCACAAATGCAAACACATACACACACATACACACTCTCTCTCTCTCTCACACACACACACATACACACATAGATATATACATACATAAACCAACACATAAATGCACACATGCTCAATGCGCGCACAATGTTACATTTACCCGTCTGACGTATTCTCAGACATGTTCAGTCTGATGTATTAATTGTGCTTTAATGAATTTGTATACGTCATCGTCTCAGCCTTTCCCTCCCGAGTGTTGCCATAGGCATCAAGATTCTGGTTCACCATTGTCGTACAATACAAAATGAGAAAGCCAATATGAATAGCCCTGTTATAGACGTATGCGTCTCCTCGTATTATTTCTGAAAATCGAACATACATATTTACCTACTCGTTATTAGTGTGTTTCCTTTTAAATTACATTGAAAAATCAGCAGCGGTTACCACTTTCTTAGTCATTTGAAAACTATAAATTTATATAATATAAATTTATGAGAAAATGCTGGCTGAATATTTGACGTTTATTAAGGACAACAGGCCTTGACGTTCAATTGCTAAATTAATATTATTATGTTTCACTTGGAGAGGTAATAGACATCATTTATACGATTGTATAATATTCATAACACTAAAGCGTATGAAGACTTGTACATCCACAAAATTTATTATATAGTTATATACAACATACTATAATGACCTACACGTGTTTCCATTGCAACTGATTACTCGCTATTGCAAATACTACCTTGCATAATTGTCGGTGCAGCTTCATCAGAGTCCGTCTATTTGGTCATCCTCGAAGTGAACTGATTGAAGTAAATTCCTGAGAGTTAGTGTTCTGTGGGAGGTGAGGGTGCTGTTGACCTCAACTTCATCCCAGTCGCTGTCCGAAGTTAGAGCTTGGTCATAAAATAGGTTGAGACCGAGATTGTTGTTTTTGTAAGGCTCTTTGTTCGTTTTAATGTTGTGTGTGTTAATTTATATTACGTATGTTGTGCTTGTATTCAAAGTTTCATGTTTGTTTATATTCAGTTTTTGGTTGGGCTGCTCATGATTTGTGTTGTACATCGATTAGGGTATGCTTTTTTTTTTTTTTTGCTAAAGGTAGTTATTGAATATTTTTATGTTTAGGTTATGTTGTGCTATTTGTTACATCAATTAGGATCTGGTTATATTGATGAAACGTTGAGTATCTAGAATTATCTTTATATTTCTTAAAGGTCTAGCCGTGATTATATAAACATCTAAGGGCTTGTTCGTGTTTTATATTGATAAATGTGAGTTATGATGTAAATATTTAGTAAAGCTCCTCTTTGTATCTGTTTTCCCTTACTCGATAAGGCTTAACAGTACTAATTAGTTCCCACTCGACAGAATAGCAATTGTTTTTGTCTTTAATTGACCAACTTAATTTACTTGGGCTTCTATTATTTATTTTTTTCTATCTTTAAAGGAATTCAAATGATTATGCAGGCCCCTACATAAAAGTACTCCCTTCCCTCCGAGATAAGTTTACATCTATAGACCAAGCTCTTAGTTTTACATTTTGAGTTTAACGGGCATACTTTATTTCTTACACAGTTTCATAATCCTGCTTGTGTATTTCTATTATTTATTTTATTATTGACTTCACTAGAAGTCTCTTCTATTCTTTGTTCCCCATGTATTATTTCTGAATTCCCTGTGGTTATTAGTTTTGGTGCTGCTCTTTCTAGCGGTTCGTCCTTCTATTTCTGTGCCTGTGAACGAATTTGTTAGCATTGTTTCCGTTTGACTGTTGATTCTTCTGTTCATACACCCCTTACCTCAGGCCTACTACTACATTCTCATCGCCTATGTCCCTTCTGTTGTTAGTTATTTCTTCCTTATTATTCAGATTCGGGTTACTAGGATCCCCATGGAAATTGTATAGTTTACTTGCATTATGAGCCGCTATTATTTGTGTCAGGTTGTGGTTACTGGAAAAGGTGAGGTGCACATTATCTTTATTAAATATTTTATGGTATCTGCTGTTTTTAGGAAAGTGTTCTATCGCTGTAAAGAACAGTCTAAGGATTTGGAAATTATCTGTTCGCGAATGGAACAATATATCACAATGTGGTTCTAAAATTATTATTGGTTTTAGTAATTATAAGATTTGCCCAGTTTTTAGTGTTAGTGGGTTTTATGCCTCCGTGGTGTCTGATCCGTTAGTAAACATTTTTTTTCATTCTCTCTCTGTTTATTTTCTCTTTTTCCTTTCTGTTGAAGAGCGTAACCTCGAAACGTAAACAACTTTTCCATTTACCCGAACGTCAAACTAATACACCTGCTTGTTGTTCAGACACCTGTCTTTGACTTTTGTTTTTCTATAAATTTCACTTATATATATATCGAAAATTGAATCACACCAGAGGCCATTCAATAAAAGAATTAAGGGCATGACTTAAAGGCACCGTCTTAAAGCATTGAAACTCTATTCTCTCCAGCGCCGCCGCGAGCGATACATCATTTGCACGATTTGGAATATATGCCAACAGCATTGCCCAAACGACCTCAACATTAGTTTCAAAATTCAGCCAAGGCTAGGACCAAGGGCCATAGTCCCCTACTCAATTCAGGATCACAGCACATAAACACACTGCAACACAATTTCTTTTCCTCAACAGGCCTTGCTCTATTTAACATTGTTTCGAAACAGATCAAAGAGGAAAAGGATCCCATTACCTTTAAACGGAATCTGGACAAATTTCTTCAAGGAATACCAGATAAGTCACCGATACCTGCATACAACTCAATCAACAAGAACTCCCTACACGAATAGACCATGATACCACGAAACTTGACATAAAAAGGATTTAGCTGAACATATCAAGTGGTGCTATTAAGTTAGACATAGTCTGGACCAATATTTGGTCGAAACATATCTAAGTTTATACGCATATGTGTGTGTATGTGTGTACGTATACATATGTATGTTTTCATGTATAAGCATGTATGTATATACGTATACGTATGCATGGGTGTATGTATGTATATACGTATACTTATGCACATGTGTATATAGATGTTTATTTATATATGTGTGTATACATGTATGAGTGCATGTATATGTGTATTTGAGGGTGCATACGTATATTCAAGTGTGTGTGTGTGTAGGTAAGTATATACGTGTATGTATTTGTGTATCTATGTGTCTATGTATAGATGTATGCGTGTAGGATTCTTTCAGAATTCTATACGTAATTTCTTATAAACTTCCCCTCGGAGTATAAAATATTTCCTTAAAAACAATTTTGCATGAAAAAATTATTATCTTTCAAACGCTATCCTAACTTATTGTTTAAGTCATGGAATCCATCTTGTAAACGCTTAGCATTTTCAAGTATCTTGTAACTTTATTGATTGCATGTTCCAAGCAACTGCTTCACCAATGTCTTCACTGGCCGCTGATCATAACTATTAGTCCATGCGTATGTAATTTCGATACAGCGAATGGATGCTTTCCACTAAATCAATCAT
>NC_068996.1:15420531-15424390 GCF_001194135.2 Octopus bimaculoides | reverse complement strand
CAGACAGATAGACGGACAGATAGATAGATAGATAGATAGATAGATAGATAGATAGATAGATAGATAGATAGATAGATAGATAGATAGATAGATAGGCAGACAGAGAGACAGACAAACATTCAGATCGATATATAGATAGGCAGATAGACAGACGGTTAGATAGATAAACAGGTAGATCGATCGATAGATCAACAGATCGATAGATCAACAGATAAATAGACAGACAGAGAGAAGACAGACAGACAGATATAGATAAATAGAAATATTTGTCTATGTGTTTACGGAGGTGTTTATCCATGTGTCTACGGAGGTGTTTGTACGTGTCTGAAGTACGAGACAAATACTCAATAAACTTGTAACTATATACGTCAGCTAAACATTTATTCCTAGTGCTGTTTTCATTGAATTTAAATTCAATGTAGCTCAATATATTTTGAATAATAAAATGTGTAATTTGAAAGGTCAATGAATACGTTCATACATGCATACATACATACATACATACATACATACACACATGCATGTATACATGCATACATATATTCATACGTACATACATACATAAACACATACACACATACACACACATATATAGATAGATAGAAAGATGCATACATACATAATACACACATAATACATACATACGTACATACATACGTATATAGATATACAGGCATACATATATAAATATATATATATTTACATACATATATATGTGTATATGCATGTATGTATGTGTTCGTGTATGTATGTATGTGTGTGTGCATTTGTGTGTATGTGTATGCATGTATGTATGTATGTATGTATGTATGTAGGCATGTATGTATATAGGTAGGTTGGTAGATAGGTAGGTAGGTAGGTAGGTACGTTTGTACGTATGTATGTATAATGTGAAGGCCGTAAGATTGTGGTTTCGGTTCCTGGACCGGGCGACGCGTTGTGTTCTTGAGCAAAACACTTCATTTCACGTTGCTCCAGTTCACTCAGCTGGCCAAAGTGAATAATCCTGCATCAGACCGGCGTTCGTATAGGTTGAGGGAGGGAATCCAGGAAATCAGTCTTATGACCCTATACGATTCGTGAAGGATCTTTATCCGTTATTATGTATGTACGTATATGTTAACTTGAAGCGTCGCTACTTTTATTAAATATAATTACTTCACTGCTAAAATTGAAATCAGTGGTTCCCAAAGTGGGTGGTACTGCCCCCTTGAGGGCGGTGGAAAGGTCTAGGGACGGTGAAACGATATAGGGAGCAGTGGAAAGATCCACGGGGGCGTTGAAGAAAAGTGGGACGATAATGAGGTGGCCAAAAGAGGGCGTTGATTGTAAAAACAACAAAGTAATGGGTTAATTAGTTTGAGTTTTATTTGTGAAATACTGTTATTGTGAATTCGCTGCAAAAAGTGATCTATGTTTGTGGTGGTCAGGAGGAGGGACGCTAGGAATGTGTCTTGGGTAGGAAAGGGGGCGGGAACCTGAAAATGTCTGGGAACTATTGGTTTAAATTCTGGCATTCAGTAACTTGGGACTTGCGTCATTCCACGAGAAAAATGATAGTCACCTTCTTATGCGACGTCTGATGTCACCCGAGTTTTAACTATTGCCTATACTACATAAGCATAAATATACACAAATCCACACACACACACACACACACACACACACACACACGGCACATACATATGCACACATATGTCATAGTGTGTTTACAAGTTGAGGTTTGTTTCCTTTTTCTGGTTCATTATTAGTGCTGTTATGAATATCACTCTCTTTGACAAGATTAGGAATGAAGAAATCCTATGGCGTGCTAGTCAGGATCCTATGATGGAAATCCTCGTTGATAGAAATTTACGTTAGTTGGGCCACGTACACAAGATTGACAACTGCAAACTGTCCAGGCAATTTCTTTACTCCCAACTATGCAAGGGGAAAAGGAACCATGGTAAACCTGCTTTGTGATTCAAATATATTGCAAAAAAAGGAACATTAAGTGAAAAGGAATTGATAGTAATAAATGGCATATTCAATCAAAGAATCAAACAGAATGGAGAAAGCATATCGAGTCATGCCACAGCTATTTGACAGCGGATGTTAGTATTATAATAATAATATGTGTATAAGTATATATGTGTATGTGTGTGTGTGTAGAATTTATGTTGGCTGTGCCACATACACAGGATAGATAACAACAGACTCCCCAGACAAACTCCTTTATTTCCAACTATGCAAGGGGAAAAGAAACCATGGAGGACCTAGACTGAGATTCAAAGATACCGCAGAAAGGAATATGAAGTGGAAAGGATTTGATCATAATAAACAGCAAACTCAGGCGAAAAACCGACAAGTAAGGAGTAAGCTTGTCAAGTCATGCTGAAGCCAGGAACAGTCATAGTCACAATACTGACCTACAGGAAAAGAAAAATATTTGTGTTACTGTTCATGATACGATATTTCTCTGTTAAACATTGACTGCATCAGTTTTAAGTATTCCTGAATGGAATGGATGTGTCCAAGATAGAGTGGTAAATTCATCGTTATGTTTTTGTTCTTGGAGAACGATGTAGTATTTTCTTATGAGGTGTTTGGAAGAGCATACGTATATGCTTGTGTAACCAACGGTTAACAAACATTCAGCGTTGACAAACAGCTACTTAATACAACATCAACAGCAAGTAACAGTACTATTAGAAATGACACTACTACTACTACTACTACTACTACTACTACTACTACTACTACTACTACTACTACTACTACTACTACAACTGCTGCTGCTGCTTACTGCGATCACTATAGTTACTATTGCTGTGGTTGAAATCATAAGTTGATAAACACTGATCCACCCGTTTCAAAAGTAGTAGTAGTAGTAGTAGTAGTAGTAGTAGTAGTAGTAGTAGTAGTAGTAGTAGTAGTTGTTGTTGTTGTTGTTGTTGTTGTTGTTGTTGTAGTAGTAGCTGTTGTTGTAGGTCGAACTAAGTGACTTAACAGAATTTTATTTTTATATTGCTGGAAATATTTTTTTTTCTAACAGATCCTAGTGAAAGCACGTGGAGACGCTGGAGACACGTGATTAATATTCTATAGAGCTGACAAGTTGCCGGGCGGAATGGTCTAGATTTCGCAGGTGGCGCCACTTGTCATCTCCGAAACCGTCCAAATCCTGTCAGACCATTGATACGTCTGCTGTAATTCTATTACACGCTTTTCCTGAACGTGCTTCACTTGACAACTAACACATACCAAGATTAAAACATGCATCAAGATTGGTAATTTCCACGTGGGTTTTCTCCTCCTTTGCTTTCACTCTTTCTGATTTCTTTCTTTTTGTTGTCGTTCGTTACTTGTTGTTGTTGTTGCTGTTGTTGTTGTTGTTGTTGTTGTTGTTGTTGTTGTTGTTCTTCTTCTTCTTCTTCTTCTTCTTCTTCTTCTTCTTCTTCTTCTTCTTCTTCTTCTTCCTCATTATATTGATAATGATTATTATTATTATTATTATTATTATTAGTAGTAGTAGTAGTAGTAGTAGTAGTAGTAGCAATAGTAGTAGTAGTAGTAGTAGTAGAAGCAGCAGCAGCAGCAGCAGTTGCTGCAGTACTAGTAGTAATAGTAGAAGCAACAGTAGTAGTAGCAATAGTAGTAGAAGTATTATTATCATTATTATCATTGTTGTTGTTGTTGTTGTTGTTGTTGGTGGTGGTGGTGGTGGCGGCGGTGGTTGTGATGATGGTGGTGGTGATGGTGATGGAATTGTTGTTGCCATCATCATCATCATCATCATCATCATCGTCATCATCGTCATCATCATCGTCATCATCATCGTCGTAATCATCATCATCATCATCATCATCATCATCATCAT
>NC_068996.1:15414571-15420521 GCF_001194135.2 Octopus bimaculoides | reverse complement strand
ATCATCGTCATCATCGTCGTAATCATCATCATCATCATCATCATCATCATCATCATCATCATCATCATCATCATCATCGTCATCATCATCATCATCATCGTCATTGTTGGTGGTGTTGTTATTGTTATCGTGTTTCTGTTTTTCTTTTTTCTCTTTTCATGTTCGTTGTCACCAAAATAATTCCATTCTATTCACCAAATCCTACACGAAGCTTTTGTTCTTCATTAAAGTCATCATCAACATCATCATTATTGTACTCATCATCATCCTTATCATCATCATCATTGTCGTCATCATCATCTCGTAGCAAGATACGAACCCGACGTGACGAACTGCCAAGTTAAAATTAAAGTTTAGTAATAGCTTTTTTTTTTATATATAATCGGCCGAAATCTAAACCGATCAGTACCCAAGTTTCACGTTATGCATCTATCTCTCTAGAACCTAGTAGAACGACCTAACAAATTTTATTAAAAGGCATGTTTCAGCATGAAGTTCGCAGAGTGTAGAAGATTACCCGACTAAATGCTGCTCCACAATTTGTGCAGAGATCGGGCGATTCATTTTAACACGTCTCGTCTCTTCCTTTATTTTGTGGCCGCCCGCAGCTAAGCTAACCACATACTCGTTCTGTTTCGTTTAACATTTGTTAACACGGCTCGTACTCAACCTTGATACGCCGCAGTATTTCAACGGCATGAACCTAATGTGTATATTTTCTCCTGTCTTTGCAGCTTAATTACAAAATCTTTTTTTTAATCAACTATTTGTAAGAACTAATATAATATCGTTTCCTATGTGTAAACTTTCTTGTCGCAATTTCTAATTCATGACTGTTTGATTGTTTGTGAGGCAAAGCTCTGTTACTTGTTCAAGAGTGTCGTGCAATGATTATACGAAGTGCGTTCAAAAAGCACCTGACTTTATTTTCCTGCCCAAACTAATGACGCGTAAGCAAAAACCTTTGGGTGCGAGAAGATGCCACCCTTTTTGCGCATGCGTGACAATTTTCGCGCCGATAGGGCACGTCAGTTCCCGGCTATTATGCCTAGAGTACAGATATAGTGCGTGCACGTCAGATTCGCAAAATTCAATCTACTTGTGAGTGAATATTTGTTTGAGTTTCCTTTGTAGATCTGTGTGACTGTTATTATATGTTAGCTACGTTGAAACCGATGAGTCGAAAGATTATCAGTGGATATAAACAATTAAAACAGTCATTACGTCAAGCACAGCCGGCCAAATTTTTTGTAGGCAACATGTAAAATCATACTCTGTTGTGAATTCTCTCAGGTGAGATCATTTTGAAGATAGTCAATAAACACAATATTTTTTGCATTAACGTATAGTCTATGTAATAATGTGAAGTATATTTTGTATATTAAGATGTTTAATTTTGGAAATATATCAAGTGAAACAAATATAAACAGTAAAAATACGAATTACAAGTATTTCAAAATGTGGGACATATGTGACGAAACTAACAAAAAAGAAAAAATATAGTGGCCCGGAAACAAAATTTGCTTAGGTGCTGCAAATTCTTTTTACGAAAAAAGTGGATTTTTTCAATGCTAGCATTAAAATAAATGCAGTTATAATGATAATTTTTATTATCATGAGGGTCGACTGAACTGTTCATAGGCTGCGCAAGACACTCTCACGGAATGTGACCAATGAAGTTCATTTTTTAACGTAGTTCCTCTTAATGTCCACACACTTCCATCAGTAGTTGCAGTGCTTGGATCGCACTGGGGAAGAAGTTATCCTTTGGTCAAAATCATCACCAACAGCAGATAAGACGTCATCATCACAGTGATACTGGTGCCCAGCCGAGTGTTCTTTCTTGTTGGGAAATAGATGATAATCAGCTGGAGCTAGATCCCTAAAATAGGGAGGATGATCAACCAGTTCAAAACCACTCACGCGTAACACCCATTGGAACCAAGGACTTGTGTGTTGAAAAGATTCCATTCATCAGTTTTTTCTGGGTGTTTGGTCTTGATAGCCTTTCATAACTGCCTTAGCAAGTTGGCATTGAACTTTCCATTGAGGGTGAGATCATTTTGAAGATAATCAATAAACCCGATATTTTTTGCATTAACGTATAGTCTGTGTAATAATGTGAAGTATATTTTGTATATTAAGATGTTTAATTTTGGAAATATATCAAGTGAAACAAATATAAACAGTAAA
The DNA here is from genome assembly GCF_001194135.2 of Octopus bimaculoides. Classification (NCBI taxonomy): domain Eukaryota; kingdom Metazoa; phylum Mollusca; class Cephalopoda; order Octopoda; family Octopodidae; genus Octopus; species Octopus bimaculoides. Next base: position 15,418,328 of record NC_068996.1, on the reverse strand, counting down.
AATACGAATTACAAGTATTTCAAAATGTGGGACATATGTGACGAAACTAACAAAAAAGAAAAAATATAGTGGTGCTTGTGTTACAAAGAGACGAATAATTCTGTTAACAAAATACATTGGTTCTCAGTGCAGCATGTACATGGTGATATGTGCAGGATAAACACAAAGCATGGCGTCAAAGATCTCTGGTGACCATTCTCTCCTCTCTGCCTATCTCAAAAGAAATTCCTTATTTATAGCCATCCGTTACTTCAAAACAGACCACAAGTTTGCTGGTCTGGCAAGCGGTCTAATTCAATGACTTGAAGCATCCAATTGACACGAATGGGTATGGTCATATGACCACATGTGGAAAATAGGTAAAATATGCCGATTGGCAGCTAAGTCTAGATAGTAAAATAATAAACATAGCATTCACTACACCTTCATATGAGACATAGAAGAATCAAGTAACCTTCCTCCCTACATCCACCAATCACGGAACACCAGGTATTGAATATAGAAAGTAAAAAGGAAAACATACCCACCATCTGGGTTACAAGAGATGATGCACTACAAACATCCGACAGACATCTACTCGCAATGAGTTACGAGGTCCTTTGCGTTCCGGAGGGATCTTAACAACATTATCAATCTTTGTACTCTCATACAAACAAAATGGTTTAAGACATTCACTTGCCACAGGGTAAGTTTTGTGTGAAAAACCAGAGGGGAGCAGCTTTTGAGCGCACAGCTCCTTCTTATATTTTGAGATAACCTTGCGATATAAGAGGGACCGCTCAAATCCTTCTTATAATTTAAGATAACCTCGCAAGGCTACCTTATACGGTGGATCAAAAAATCTGATTTTTTTTTCCTATTGTGGTATTCAGCATATCAACAACAATGAAGTATCGTAACAGCTGCAATAAATATATGGACAGCAACAGCTGCAGTTCCCTGCACACCAACGTGTGACCACGTCCTTTGTTGAAGTGCTGCGTAATCAATTATTGTCATGATCTTTCTTGATTTACAAATCAGTGAATGCCTCTTATAACCACAAAGCGTGAACTTTTGTGGTGCTCAGTATAACAGTTATTGACCGTAATGAAAGATCTCCATTTCCGTAGCTTCAAGTATATGGAAGAAGCGGGAGCAGTTCTGGGCTCCTTGGGTAATAATCGAATGAAAACGATCCTGAATACAAACAGCTGGGGTTCTTCTGTATTCAGAAGAATACTCTACTGAGTGCGTAGCCAGGACATCAGGGAGGTGTTCCAGGTAGAGCCTCTACTTCTCCGAATTGGGAGATCACGGCTCCAATACTACGGAAATGTGGTAAGAATGCCTCAAGAAAGAATTTATGGACAGGTTTTACGGGCGAAAAAATACAGAACAGGAGGAATCCCAGGGGAAGACAATGATCAAGCTGTTTGGAAAACATCCATGCGCTCGGTTGGTCACGTTTGCTGTTCCAGAAGGTTCAGTTGGAGACGGATGCTTCTGACGGGAGCCGATGGAAGACGGGCTCAAGGACTACCCGCGTAACCCATCCAAGAACTAAGCGGGTGAAAAAGATGAGTCGAGATTTACATGCTCAAATAATCCACACAAATAAACACGTATACCTGTGTAAATTGTTATCAAATTTTGGCACAGAGTCAGTAATTTCGGTGGAGGGAAAAACTCCATAATATTGAGTCCGGTGTTCAAATGATAGTTATTTTATTGACCCTGAAAGGATGAAAGATAAAGTCAACGCTGCCGGCATTTAAATTAAGAAGGTAAAGGCGAAAGAGATGTCGTAAGGCATTTTGCCCGACATGCTAACCATCCTACCAGCTCATGGCCTCTACAGCTGAATTTATATATTGATTTCAAATTTTGATAGAAGGTCACTAATTTCGAGGGATGAGGTAAGTTCATTGCGCAGATCCCAGTGCTCAACTGGTACATATTTCATCGACCCAAAAATGATGAAAGCCAAAGTCAACCGAGGCGGAATTTGAACCCAGAACACGAAGACTGACAAAATGACGCTAAGCATTTTAACCAGCATGCTAACGACTCTGCCAGACCACCACTTTTATATCTGTACATGCTGGCAGAAAGATAGCTATGCACACACACACACACACACATACATAAACACACATAAACACATCCATGTAAATGGATACATCATATGTGTAAATATTTGTTTGTGTACATGTGTGTATGGTATTATGTGCGTGCGCGTTTGGCGTCTGTGTGTGAAATTCATTCACGAATTTCTCGTCTATTCCAGAGACTTCTCATATTGTCATTATGACGTCACAATGTCGGAAAAGATTTCTCCAAAACCTTCGTTTCAAATAATATTCAGTCTCTTTCAACCTTTCACGGTGATTAGAGGCTAGGGAATGTGTGCGTCGGGGGACGTACCCGGACACCTGAAGACTAGAGTGAAGTCAGAGTCATCTTCACCTTGTTTTTGGTGTTTGTGGGGACATTTTGAGCGGACCCTCACAAATGTGCCCTCTACACAATTCGATCCCCATAACTTTCGGAAAAAATAGATATCTTTTAAGGAAATATTCTACAAATACATCTCAGATAGCGTACATTACGAATATAAATCGGAATTTAATGTGAAAAAAATAGAGGTCGCGCAAACATATGTATATATACACATGGCAGTTTATTTTCAAAATTTCAACTTCCATTCCCTAGGGAAAATGTTGTGTGTGTTAGTATATATGTGTGTAATTTCGCGTTTTTATTTTTACTTTTGTTTTTTCCATAATAAATTCCGATATAATTATAACGTATACTATCTGAGAAGTATTTGTAGATTTCTTATAAAATAGATTTCTTATAAATTAGCCCCATTTTTCTTGAATTTAACAGGAAACAAAGTCGGGGGCACAATCGTGTGGGTCTGCCGTTTTATGAACCTTTGAGTTCTTAAACACCCTCTGTAACATGCTGGTTGGTACCATAACATAGTTACAAGGTGTCCGGTATTGTTCCTCCAACCGTATGAACTCTTAGCCAGGCAATTTCAGGACAGGAAACCTGGAGGTTCCAACCAGAAACGTCACTTCGCTCTCCATATATTCACACACAATATTTCATTGTAAACAATCGTGTAACTGTAAAGGGATACGATAGTAAGGATCGGTAAATTAAAATTGTACATGAAATATTCCTGTTTATTATAGGAACAAGGTTCGAAATTAGGTGGAGTGAGTATTCGATTATATTGACCATAAAACTTGACTGGCACTTATATTATCAACAACAAAAGGATCAAGGGAACCATCGACCTCAGTGAAGTTTGAACTCTGCAAACGTGGACGAAATGTCGCCGATGTGCAAACCAAAACTGCCGCTCATCGCCTTATGATCACGTATAATATTTAAATGTAGAGATGAGGGTTAGAAACCCGGTAAGTGTTTAAATAAAACACGTTGGCTGTTATTAAAATGTTTGATATTTTCTCGATATTTCAATTATAAGAAAAGCTAATTCCTGTCTGTCTGCGGCGCCTCTATCTCAGTCTATATTTGCTCTACATAGACATATTATACTTTTTTGGTCTTTGAACCTCCTATATTGGGATCTCATTCAAAAGTCTTTGGGTTTCTATTTCTAGCAGGTAAAACTTGGCTGATTCACGCCATCTTGATTGGCTTTTGTCAGATGACGTCAGAGATGAAAGGGGAGATAAATGACATTTGCTTCTTTAATTTTACGTATAGATAAAAATTTTGGAACAAATTTGTCAGCAGT
>NC_068996.1:15412938-15413713 GCF_001194135.2 Octopus bimaculoides | reverse complement strand
CTCTTTGAACGTAAACACATTCAATCTGTTTTCTTTGATGCCCTTTCAAAGGTAAATATTTAAAACAATTTTCGTCGGTGAAACTTTTCCATGTCTTTTGTGCGAATTCTGCACTGAGCGACAATCGGTTGTAATTTCTACAGGACCTAGTAACCACATTATGGTCCTCCAGTTAGACAAAATGTATAATCAAGAGGAATCAGTATTAGATTCCGAAAAGAAACGGCAGAATGTAGTGAATGGTATGGGGCTGAAGACACTGGGTACAAGTTTCATGAGTAAAGAGAGACGATTGAGACTAATGATTGAGTGAAGATGGCAATGAATCCAGCCATTCCCGGGGTGCAGAGGGAAGACATTTCGCTTATGGCGAAAGACTATCAGGTGTGTGGACGTTTTTTATGATTTCTAATTCATACATGCTTTCATGAATACATCCATACAAGAGTGTATATGTTTGTCCATGTGTGCGTTTGATTGTGTGTGTGTTGGTAGGCGTGTGTACGTATGTGCGCCTGCGATTTTTTGTATGCGCGTATGTGTGTGTGTGTGTATGCGTGAGCGCCGGTGCGTGTATCTGTGTGTGTGTGCATGCGCCATCCTGCCGCCTTTATGCTTGTTTATGTTGATTTCAAACTTTGGTACAGGACCAGCCATTTCGAGGGATGGGTTATGTCTATTACATCATTCACAGTGCTCAACTGGTACTTTATTTGATCAAACCCGAAAGAGGGAAAGACAGAAAGACTACCACGGCAGAATTTGAACTCAGAAG
>NC_068996.1:15408979-15411099 GCF_001194135.2 Octopus bimaculoides | reverse complement strand
AATGACATTTGCTTCTTTAATTTTACGTATAGATAAAAATTTTGGAACACATTTGTCAGCAGTTGGACTTGAACAATAAAATAATTACGTAAGAGAATTAATTGTCATCCATCGTTAACGTCTTATCAAACACCAGCTATGCATATAACCATTTTAGTTATATTATAGTTCTTAATTAGCTCACCTTTCTTTTGTGCCGCAGGTCCAATTAGTCCTCCTCCTCTCTCACTCTCTCTCTCTCTCTCTTTCACACACACACACTCACATAAACACCCACAAACACTCTCACACACACACAGCTTTTAAGCTAGTCTCTGATACAGAGAAGTAGTTGCATCTTTAATTGTTCGACAGATTTCCGTTAATCATTATAGGTGCAAACGCACTTTGAAAATACGGCTTTGGTTTAAAGTGAACGATGTGTTTAGGACTAGGAATATAGTTTATGCAGAACATATCTCTCTCTTTTTCTTTCTGTCTTTCTTTTCTCTCTCACTCTCTCTCTCTCTCTCTCTCTCTCTCTCTCTCCCTCTCTCCCTCTCTATCCCTCTCTCTCTCTCCCCCCCCCTCTCTCTCTTTCTCTATCGCGCACATGCACACGCACGCACGCAAACCTATTTGTGGGTTTTCTGCAAGTTACTTTTGTCCATAAACTTTAGTTCATTTAAAATATTCCGATGTTTCTTCATTACTTCCACTCGTATAAACCCTTAAACACTGAGAGGACCTTGTAGCCACATTATGGTCCTCCAGTTAGACAAAATGTATAATCAAGAGTTTTCAGTATTAGATTCCGAAAAGAAACGGCAGAATGTAGTGAATGGTATGGGGCCTAAGACACTGGGTACAAGTTTCATGAGAAAAGAGTGACGATTGAGACTAATGGTTGAGTGAAGATGGCAATGAATCCAGCCATTCCCGGGGTGCAGAGGGAAGACATAGCTCACTTATGGCGACAGACTATCAGGTGTGTGGACTTTTATTTGGTACAGTCTAGTATGACTAAGTGAGCAGCAACTGCTCCGTGCCAAATGTGATGAGAGTAATACACCAATGTGGACTTCTGGTGAGATCTGTAGTGCAGGGGTCTGCAAGGACTGCGTTGTGTATCTCGTGATACAATGTCGTACAAAGGGAATTAACTTTTAAATTATATTTCTAATTTATTGACATTGGCATGGCTTTTTAGTAAGAAGCTTCCTTACCAACCGGATGGTTCTGGTTTCAGTCCTACTGAGTAGCACCTTGGGCAAGAGCCTTTTATTATAGCATCGGACCGAATAAAGCCTTTTAAATGGATTTAGTAGACGGAATGAAGCCCGTTCTCTCTCTCTCTCTCTCTCTCTCTCTCTCTCTCTCTCTCTCTTTATATATATATATATATATATACGAGTGTGTGTGTGTATCTATGACTGTGTATCTTTGTGTCTGCTTGTGTATCTTTGTGTATCTTTGTGTATCTTCGTGTCTGGTTGTGTGTTTATGTCCTCGTAACGGAAGTAAATAGACCGATAGAACATGCACCGGAGCTAAAATATTAGTATTTGAGTCGATTTGTTCGCCTAAAATTAGGTGCTCCTGCATGGCCGCAGTCATATGATTGAAACAAGTAAAAGAATATGGCGGTCTGTAGTGTGTTTTCCTACAGATGTAAGTGACGTGTTATAAATGTAATAATCAAGTAATGTTAAGTACTTGATTGCGTTTATTATGGGTGTAACCCGATGAATCTTGCATGAAATCAGTCTGTGGTGCAAAAATATTTTGGAAACTGTCTTTGTAGGGCAACGATAATTGTTTGGATGTAGAGTATCTTCTGGGCCTAAGAGACATGAGTGTCATTGGAATGTGGTCGTAGCGAGGTTAACGATCTGCTTTTTACCAATCTAGCAGCAAATACATCCTCCAGCCTTACTTATCTGCAGATGTATGTATAAAGTAATGATGGAGACTTGTAAACGGTGGGTATATATATATTAAACATAGTTAAATAAATGAATTTGAAGTTGATTTCTAATTCATACATGCTTCCATGAATACATCCATACAAGTGTGTATATGTTTGTTCATGTGTGCATTTGATTGTGTGTGTGTTGGTAGGCGTGTGTACGTATGTGCGC
>NC_068996.1:15404201-15408421 GCF_001194135.2 Octopus bimaculoides | reverse complement strand
GGCCCTCACAACTGTGCCGTCTACACAATTCGACCCCCATAACTTTCGGAAAAAATACATATCTTTTAAGGAAATATTCTACAAATACATCTCACATAGCGTACATTACGAATATATATCGGAATTTAATGTGAAAAAAATAGAGGTCGCGCACACATGTATATATACACATGGCAGTTTATTTTCAAAATTTCAACTTCCATTCCCTAGGGAAAATGTTGTGTGTGTTAGTATATATGTGTGTAATTTCGCGTTTTTATTTTTACTTTTGTTTTTTCCATAATAAATTCCGATATAATTATAACGTATACTATCTGAGAAGTATTTGTAGATCTCTTATAAAATAGATTTCTTATAAAATAGCCCCATTTTTCTTGAAATTAGCAGGAAACAAAGTCGGGGGCACAATTGTGTGGGACTGCCGTTTTATGAACCTTTGAATTCTTAAACACCCTCTGTAACATGCTGGTTGGTACCATAACATAGTTACAAGGTGTCCGGTATTGTTCCTCCAACCGTATGAACTCTTAGCCAGGCAATTTCAGGACAGGAAACCTGGAGGTTCCAACCAGAAACGTCATTTCACTCTCGATATATTCACACACAATATTTCATTGTAAACAATCGTTTAACTCTAAGGGGATTTGATAGTAAGGATCGGTAAATAAAAATTGTACATGAAATATTCCTTTTTATTATAGGAACAAGGTTCGAAATTTGGTGGAGTGAGTATTCAATCATATTGACCCCAAAGCTTGATTGGTACTCATTTTACCAACAACAAAAGGATCAAGGGAACCATCGACCTCAGTGAAGTTTGAACTCAGCAAACGTGGACGAAACGTCGCCGGTGTGCAAACCAATCTGCTGCTCATCTCCTTATGAACATATGAACACGTATAATGCTTACTCAACACGGGTCAATGTAGAGACGAGGGTTAGAAACTCGGTAAGTTTTTAAATAAAACATGTTTACTGCTATTAAAATATTTGATTATATTTTCTCGATATTTTGATTATAATAAAATCTAATCTCTGTCTTTCTGTGGCCCCTCTATCGCAGTCTATCTTTGCTCTACATAGAGATATTGTACCTTTTGCAATGAGAATGATATAGGGATTGAAAATTTGCCCTTTATTTGAACCTTTACAGTATGGGATCTGATTCAAAAGTGTCTGTGTTGCTATTTCTAGCAGGTAAATCTTGGCTAATTGCCGTCATCTTTCTTGGTTTTTGTCAGATGACGTCAGAGATGAAGGGGAAGATAACTAACATTTGCTTCGTTAATTTTACGTATAGATAAAAAATTAGGAACAAATTGGCCAATAGTTGGAGTTCAACGTAGGACTGGAACACTAGAATGATTACGTAAGAGAATTAATTGTCATCCATCCTTAACGTATTATGAAACACCATCGGGGCACTTAATCATTATAGATATATTTTAGTTTTGTTATTTAGCTCCTCTTAGATTTGTGAAGCAGGCCCAAATAGTCCTGCGCAGTAAATATATTAAAGGTCCGCACAGAATGTAGCATTTAAGCTAGTCTCTGATACAGAGAAGTAGTTGCATCTTTAATTGTTCGACAGATTTCCGTTAACCATTATAGGTGCAAACGCACTTTGACAATACGGCTTTGGTTTAAAGTGAACGATGTGTTTAGGACTAGGAATATAGTTTATGCAGAACATATCTCTCTCTTTTTCTTTCTGTCTTTCATTTCTCTCTCACTCTATCTCTCTCTCTCTCTCTTTCTCTCTCTCTCTCTCTCTCTCTCTCTCTCTCTCTCTCTCTCTCTCTCTCTCTCTCTCTCTCTCTCTCTCTCTCTCTTTCTCTCTCTCTCTCTATCGCGCACATGTACACACGCGAACGCAAACTTTTTTCTGGCCTTCCTTCATGTTACTTTTGTCCATAAACTTTAGTTAATCTGAATTGTTCGATGTTTCCTTCTTCCTTCCATTCGTATCAACCATTACACACTGAGGCAAGGACCTCCGGTACGTACGCTATTCATAATGAGAAACATGAAACCACCGGCTGCCTCAGTAAGATAAAAACTGATCTATTTGATTGTAAATTCAACCAATCTTTTCCCTTCGATGCTCTTTCTAATGTAGATATTTAAAAAAAATTTCTTTCGTGTATATCTTCCCTTGGCTTTTGTGCCAATTTTGTGGCAATTCATTTATGAAGTGAGCGACATTCGGTTACTATTTCTAGCGGATCTAATAGCCACATTATGGTCCTCATATTGGAGAGATTGCATAATCAAGAGGAATCCACACGAGATTCTGAAGAGAAACGGCAGAATGTAGTGAATGGTATGGGGCTGAAGACACTGGGTACAAGTTTCATGAGTAAAGAGAGACGATTGAGACTAATGATTGAGTGAAGATGGCAATGAATCCAGCCATTCCCGGGGTGCAGAGGGAAGACATAGCTCGCTTATGGCGAAAGACAAGCAGGTGTGTGGACTTTTATTTGGTACAGTCTAGTATGACTAAGTGTGCAGCAACTGCTCCGTGCCAAATGTGATGAGAGTAATACACCATTGTGCACTTCCGATGAGATTTGTAGTTTAGGGGTTTCCAAACACCATGTCGTGCACCACGTGATACAAGGTCATACAGAAGGAATTAACTTGTAAATTATATTTCCAATCTATTGACATAGGCGTGGCTATTTAGTAAGAGACTTGCTTACCAACCGGATGGTTATGGGTTCAGTCCTACTGCGTAGCAACTTGGGCAAGTGTCCTTTATTATAGAATGTGAGCAAATAAAGCCTTTTCATTGGATTTAGTAGACGGAAGGAAACTGGTCCTCTATGTGTGTGCGTCTATGGCTGTGTATATTTGCGTCTGCTTGACAACCTGCGTTGGTGCGTTTATGTCCCTATAACTGAGGTAAAGTGACCGATAGAGCAAGCACCAGGATTAAGAAATTAATCTTTGAGTAGACGTGTTCGGCTAAAATTAGGTGCTTCTGCATGGCCGCAGTCACATGACTGAAACAAGTAAATGTATATGGCGGTCTGCAGTGTGTTTTCTCAGAGATGTGCAATAAGTGTGATAATTACTTTTTGTATTATGCACTTGACTGCATTTTTTTATGGGTGTGATCCGACGGTTTATGGATAAATTATCTTCCATGAAGTCTGTCTGTGATGCAAGAATATTGGGAAAAACTGTCGTTGTAGAACAAAGAAAATTGTTTGAAGGCAGAGTATCTTCTGGGCCTCAGGAGACATGAGTGTCATTGGAATGTGGTGGTAGCGAGGTTAACGATCTGCTTTTTACCAATCTAGCAGCAAACACATCCTCCTGTCTTACGTATGTGCAGATGTATGTATAAAGTAATGATGGAGACTTGTAAACGGTGGGTATATATATATGAACCACAGTTAATTAAATGAATTTGAAGTTGGTTTCTAATTTATACATGATTTCATTAAAAAATACATGCATGTGTATACACGTTTGTTTCTGTATGCGTTCGATTGCGTGTGTGTTCGTATGCGTTTTTACGTATGTGCGTCTGTGAGTTGATGTGTGTGTGCGTGTATGTTTGTATGCGTGAGTACAGGTGTGTGTGTGTCTGTGTGTATGCGCGCATCATTCTGGCACCTTCATGACTCTATATGCTGAAATACAAATTTTGGTAGAAGGCCAGGTATTTCGGGGGGGGGGGTGCATTACATCGAACACAATGCACAACTGCTGCTTTATTTCATCAAGCCCGAAAGGATGAAAAGAAGTCGACCACGGCAGAATTTGAACTGAGAGCAGAACGAAATATTTCTAAGCATTTTGTCCGGCGTGCTAACGATTCTGCCAGTTCGGCCCCTTTATATATGTATATTTCGATAGACAGATAGTTAAGCACACGCGTGCGTGCACGCACGCACGGACGCACACACACACACACACACACACACACACACACACACACACACACACACACACACACAAACACACACAGCACGCGCAGGACACGCACACACATGCACACACACGCAGACACGCACGCACACATACACACATACACTCACACACACACGTAAACACACACATCCATGTAAATGAATACATTATATATGTAAATATTTGTTTCTGTAGATATGTGTATGCTATTGTATTCGTGAGAGTCGGGGGCACAATTGTGTGGGACTGCCGTTTTATGAACCTTTGAGTTCTTAAACACCCTCTGTAACATGCTG
>NC_068996.1:15400373-15404101 GCF_001194135.2 Octopus bimaculoides | reverse complement strand
TATACGAGTGTGTGTGTGTATCTATGACTGTGTATCTATGACTCCATATCTTTCTTTGTGTCTGCTTGACAACCGGTGGTTGTGTGTTTATGTCCTCGTAACGGAAGTAAATAGACCGATAGAACAAGTACCACGGTGAAAAAATTAGTGTTTGAATCGATTTGTTCGCCTAAAATTAAGTGCTCCTGCATGGCCGCAGTCACATGATTAAATAAGTAATAGAATACGGCGATCTGTAGTTTGTTTTCCTACAGATGTAAGTGACGTGTTATAAATGCAATGATCAAATTATGTTAAGTACTTGATTGCGTTTTTTATGGGTGTAACCTAACGAATCTTGCATGAAATCAGTCTGTGGTGCAAAAATATTTTGGAAACTGTCTTTGTGGGGCAACGATAATTGTTTGAAGCTAGAGTATCTTCTGGGCCTAAGAGACATGAGTGTCATTGGAATGTGGTCGTAGCGAGGTTAACGATCTGCTTTTTACCAATCTAGCAGCAAATACATCCTCCAGTCTTACGTATCTGCAGATGTATGTATAAAGTAATGATGGAGACTTGTAAACGGTGGGTATATATATATTAAACATAGTTAAATAAATGAATTTGAAGTTGATTTGTAATTCATACATGCTTCCATGAATACATCCATACAAGTGTGTATATGTTTGTTCATGTGTGCGTTTGATTGTGTGTGTGTTCGTATGCGCGTTTACGTATGTGCGCCTGCGAGTTTGTGTGTGCGCGTATGTGTGTGTGTGTGTGTGTGTGTGTGTGTGTATGTGTGTGTGTGTGTATGCGTGAGCGTCGGTGTGTGTATGTCAGATGACGTCAGAGATGAAAGGGGGAGATAAATGACATTTGCTTCTTTAATTTTACGTATAGATAAAAATTTTGGAACAAATTTGTCAGCAGTTGGATTTGAACAATAAAATAATTACGTAAGAGAATTAATTGTCATCCATCGTTAACGTCTTATCAAACACCAGCTATGCATATAACCATTTTAGTTATATTATAGTTGTTAATTAGCTCACCTTTCTTTTGTGCCGCAGGTCCAATTAGTCCTCCTCCTCTCTCACTCTCTCTCTCTCTGTCTCTTTCACACACACACTCACATAAACACCCACAAACACTCACACACACACACAGCTTTTAAGCTAGTCTCTGATACAGAGAAGTAGTTGCATCTCTAATTGTTCGACAGATTTCCGTTAATCATTATAGGTGCAAACGCACTTTGAAAATACCGGTTGTGTCAGTAAGATAAAAACCCAACTCTTTGAACGTAAACACATTCAATCTGTTTTCTTTGATGCCCTTTCAAAGGTAAGAGTTTAAAACAATTTTCCTCGGTGAAACTTTTCCATGTCTTTTGTGCGAATTCCGCACTGAGCGACAATCGGTTGTTATTTCTAGAAGTCGTAGTAGCCACATTATGATCCTCCAGTTAGAGAAAATGTATAATCAAGAGGAATCAGTATTAGATTCCGAAGAGAAACGGCAGAATGTAGTGAATGGTATGGGGCTGAAGACACTGGGTACAAGTTTCATGAGAAAAGAGTGACGATTGAGACTAATGGTTGAGTGAAGATGGCAATGAATCCAGCCATTCCAGGGGTGCAGAAGGAAGACATAGCTCGCTTATGGCGAAAGACTATCAGGTGTGTGGACTTTTATTTGGTACAGTCTAGTATGACTAAGTGTGCAGCAACTGCTCCGTGCCAAATGTGATGAGAGTAATACACCATTGTGCACTTCCGGAGAGATCTGTAGTGCAGGGGTCAGCAAGGACTGTGTCGTGCATCACGTGATTCAATGTCGTACAAAGGAAATTAACTTTTAAATTATATTTCTAATTTATTGTCATTGGCAAGGTTTGAAATTTGGTGGAGTGAGTATTCGATCATATTGACCACAAAGCTTGATCTCGGTGAAACTTGAACTCTGATTACAAACGTGCACGAAATGCCGCCAGCGTGCTAACCCATCTACCGCTCACCGCCTTATGAACACAAATAATGGATACTCAACGTATAATCCATGGATAAACGGAGAGATAAGGGTTAGAAACACGGTAAATGTTTAAATAAATCACTTTTGCTGCTATTAAAAATTTTAATAATATTTTCCCGATATTTCGATTATAATAAAAGCTAGTTTCTGTTTGTCTGCGGCCCCTCTATCTCAGTCCATCTTTGCTCTACATAGACACATACCTTTTTGATGTTTGAACGTCCAGTATTGGGATCTGATTTAAAAGAATTGGGTTTGCTATTTCTAGCAGGTAAAGCATGGCTGATTCACGCCATCTTGTTTGGCTTTTGTCAGAAGACGTCAGAGATGAAAGGGGAGATAAATGACATTCGCTTCGTTAATTTTACGTCCACATAAGAACTTTGGAATCAATTGGCCAACAGTTGAATTGGAACTTAGGACTGGAACAATAGAATGATTATGTAAGAGAATTAATTGTCATCTATTCTTAACGTCTTATCAAACTCCAGCGGGGCATATAATCATTATAGATATATTATAGTTCTTATTCAGCTCACCTTGGTTTTGTGACGCAGGCCTGATAATAACTTTCAGACAAATTATAATTTTATTGCGTAAAGTACTTGTGACACAATACACAAAAAGTTTCTACAACTCAGGCATATTAAGTCACTGGGATCTTTTCGAGCCGAAAGATTTATGCAAAAATAGAAAGTCAGTACCTTTTATAAGATACACCGACACCGATGGCTTTGCCACTTTGGCTTTCACTCGATTTTCCTCATTCTAACCACAAAATCTCAATCAGAATTCATTTTGTTATCGTCTAGTATATGCTACCTGAAAATAAACTAGATTTATGCGTGGCGAGTTGAAAATATACAAGAGTGATATTTCATTTTTATTATGAAAAATATTTGTCAAATAACACAGAGCAATCTGAAATCTAAGAATGGTATTGTACTATTGGCCCTTTTCAGACCAAATGCTCAATATATTGATACATCGTTCGTATAAATTGTCAAATATACCACATACACGAGCCACAATTCCTGTCTTATAATACTTCTGGTCCACTCCAGAGAATGGGATTGATGAGGTTTTCAGTAACTGAAATACAGTGACCGCGGTATCACAACCATTTCACCATAGCATTGTTAGCCTCGTAGACTTCTTTATTGAATTCATCACCCTTCATCGCTTAGAATTTATGCACGGCTTAAAGTTGATAACGATTACTACGTGGATGATGACAATAAAGAGAATGCAGAGGGAGGAAAAAGATAAAGAGGAGAAGAATAATTTTGGTGTAAAGTTAATAGAGTTGGTGGTGAATGTCTGGTGCTGTAGTGTATCCAATTAAAATAACAAAATTAAACTGGACATTAAGAAATGTTCGTGCATTCAAACACTTACACATATACACATAATCACATTTACACACATATACACCTACACGCACATATTTTGTGATGAATGTATATGTGTGTGTGTGTATGTATTTATGCTTGTATGTATGCCTACGCATTTACATACGTAGTGAGCGTGCGGACATGCACATACATATATGCAAATATATGTGTATGTTTATATATTTGTATAATCATCTATATGCGTTTAGATACATATATACGCATGCACACATATATACATGCACACATACATGCATACATACGTACACACACAAACACACACACACACACACACACACACACACACACACACACACA
>NC_068996.1:15395718-15399197 GCF_001194135.2 Octopus bimaculoides | reverse complement strand
AATAAGATCGATGGGAAAGAACAACTGGAGGGGAGAGTGATGCAAATACACAAATGAAGAAGAAGGAGGAGGAGGAGGAGAAGAAGAAGAAGAAGAAGAAGTAGAAGAAGAAGAAGAAGAAGAAGAAGAAGAAGAAGAAGAAGAAGAAGAAGAAGAAAGAAAGAAAGAAAGAAAGAAAGAAAGAAAGAAAGAAAGGGGAGGGGATGAGAAGTGGAAGGAGGAGTAGGAGAAGTATTGGGCTTCTGACGATGACTGTACAGACAAGGGGGTAGAAAAAGAGGAAGAGAAAAGGAAAAGGACACAGAAGGATATAGAAAGCAAATAAGAAAAGAAAAGAATCCATATTGATAGGTGACGACGAGAAATTTCCATGTAACTACAAGATGCAGTAGAAAACATTAACGATAACTTATTAATGTTTCTGGTTTCAAGTATCAGCAAAGGAGACGCAGAAATAAGAAGAAACGGCAGACATATTGTCTTGTAATGACAAGTAGGGTTGATTTCTTTCTTCTTTTGCTTTTTTGATTTCCAGTTATAAATATTGGAGCCTTTATTCTTGTTATTGTTGCTACTTCTGCTGTTGTTATTGCTGCTGCTGCTGCTGTTGTTGTTGTTGTTGTTGTTGTTGTTGTTGTTGTTGTTGTTGTTGTTGTTGTTGTTGTTGTTACCATTGTTGAAATTTGTGGTCCCTTTCGCATACATACAAGACGGTGGTCAACAGATTTGACAATGACAGTTATAAAGTGTCACTTTGTCGTCCAGGCACAATTTTATAGACAGTCTGAATAGGAAGAGGGCTTCTGAGAGCATCAAAATTATGTGGAAATTAATATTTTTCCCATCAATACTTAAGTGATTATATGAGAAATTCTTCATATTTATTTGAATTTATCGTAAATGTAAGCAATCGGCAACGTCATCTTGTCTATTTATCTATAAACTATGTCTAATGAATAAAAAGTCAAATCTCTCTAATAATCCCTGTGAACATCTCTTTCACCCCTTTAAATCTTTCTTCTCTCTCTCTCTCCCTCTTTCTCCCTCCTCTCTTTCTCTAACATACACACAGTGTTCCTCCACTCGCACACACATACATTCATCCAGATACACAAATGCGCAAGAACACACGCACATACCGTATGAGCAGTATGACAGAATGGCTAAGAAGTTCTCTTCGCAACCTTAATGTACCTGGTTCAATCCCACTTGATTATTCTTTATTGCTTCGAGACGACCCCATACAGAGTAGAGAAACTGTACGAACCTCGTTGGTTTAATTGTACCTGTAATTCAAAAGTTTCGGCCTTGTCGCACACTGTGTTACACAAACTCTGTCTCAGAACAACGTAGTATACACGTCTGTTAAATGCTCATCGACTTACACGTCAATTCAGGTAATAATCTGTTCATTATGTTAGAGGCACTGTTATATTTATATCTATATCTATATATTTATACTTACATACATACATACATACATACATACATACAAACATACATACATGTGTCTGTGTATGTGTGTGCACATATTTATATGCTTATTTATATATGTGCAGGGCGATTCAGCGCACCGATTCTGCAACAACGAAAGATAACGAAACAGCGATGAACAAATTGAATAAACATATCTGCTATCACTTCTCTTATTTGGTTTATATATATACATATATACACACAGTGACAGACTGGCAGGCAGAAAGACAAAGAAAGAGGCTACCGAGAGAGACTATACTAGAGATGTAGTTTGTCTAGTGAAACTTATCAGCTGCACAGTACCATTTATTATTATTATTATTATTATTATTATTATTATTATTATTATTATTATTATTATTATTATTATTATTATTATTATTATTATTATTATTATTATTATTATTATTATTATTATTATTATTATTATTATTATTATTATTATTATAGACGTCGTACAGTATACAATATCGTGAGGTTGTTGATTGAAGATATTGTATCTACCGGGGGTTTGTACTGTTTGTCAAGTCACAACAAGGACCTCAGAGAGACTGTACTTTACACAATTTCAGTTTTGGTGTTTGTGGGGACATTTTGAGCGGACACTCACAAATGTGCCCTCTACACAGTTGGAGCCTCATAACTTTCAGAAGTTTCAGCTGATATACCCTCCAGCCTTCATCAGGTGTCTTGAGGAAATTTTGAACCTGGGTTCTCATTCCTAAGGTTTTTTTAATGTTGTTATTATTATTATTATTAAGGTCACTGCCTGGACTCGAACTCGGAATCTTGGGGTTAGTAGCCCGCGCGCTTAACCACTACGCCATATGCCCACGGGCATACTGGTAGTGGTGGTGGTGGTGGGTTTGTTTGTGGCAGTAGTCATTAGTGAAGGTCTAATTGCTCCAGCTTATTTCAATGAATAGGAGTATTCTTCAGAATAATAGTTAAACAGAAAGTAATTAAAGATAAAAGAAGGCATAAAAGTTTTTTAAAAGAAACATAAATAAGAAACTAATGAAGCCCTTTAAATTGAAGGACACAAGTTTGGCTGGAGCAAATCGTATTTAAAACATGAAGTACCCCCATTAAGAAAGGCATCTGCAATACTAAGCCCTCAACAAGATTCTAAGCCATATATAAGACTTTAAACTACCCACAAACCTCTGAGCCAGTGGTTCTCAGTTGGGGTCCAAATAGTCTCTGAGCATCCATATCAGATTTTGGGAGGTTCACGCAACAATATAGTAAATTGGGAGTGCACAATAGCATTTTTAAATGTCCCCGAAAAAAAATTTGCTTTATATGTACGTATTAGTATGTATGGCAAGAAATAGCTAGGTTTCTTTTTCAAATATTTTAACATAGTTCAACGTACACAAGTTAAAGAGTGATAAACAAAATAGGAATTCTGAAAGAATTATCTATAAAACTAGTTTTTAAACATTGAATGGCTAATGGGATGGTCCACCAGAATAAAACAGTAATCAATGGGGTCAAAAGATAAAAAGAAAATAGTTGAGAATTCGGGCTCTAAGCTATATACAAATCTTTAAAGCATCTGGTCATATGTCATGCACGTTAACTCACACTATATAAACGTGCATGCGCGCATATGTGTGTGGGGAAGGGGGTAAATTAAGAACCTAGATGATGCGAACGCTCATTTTCTTGTGAAATTATTTATGCGTTACAAACTCTTTTCAGTGGGGTTCTAACACACTGAAAGAAGATAAATAATTATTTATCATGCGGAATCATTATCAACGATATGTTTCAAAATGAAGTGAGCAATAAATAATGGTTTGTTATAAATTTGGGTTTAATATTCCTTGAATGAAAAACAGGTGGAAACCTGCCCATGCTAAAGAAAATGCGTAGTTTGTCCCGCAAGCAACTATTCCTTTTTATTCTTCCATCTGAGGAAGTTTTACTTAAAATACGGGGGTGGTCCAAAAGTAGGTTTACAGTTATTCAACTGTCTCTTTCGCATTCATATTCTC
>NC_068996.1:15394295-15395417 GCF_001194135.2 Octopus bimaculoides | reverse complement strand
ACACACACACACACACACACACACACACACACATATATATATATATATATATACATATATATATATATATATTTATATATATACGACGGGCTTCTTTCAGTTTCCGTCTACCAAATCCACTCACAAGGGTTTGGTCGGCCCGAGGCTATAGTAGAAGACACTTGCCCAAGGTGCCACGCAGTGGGACTGAACCCGGAACGATATGGTTGGTGGGCAAGCTACTTACCACACAGCCACTCCTGATTAACAATTTAAATCTTAATGATAAAAAAATATGAAAACATTATTCCATGCTAATTTAGTTAATTTTGTCAAGCTCCCTTTTCAGTTTGTAAGATAAAAATTTAAATGTAACAAAATGTTTTAAAAGAAATCTAAAGTTCCTACCTGATAAGTGTAAACCTACTTTTGGGCCACCCTGCATTTTAAGATTTAATTTTGTTAATCAATTCACAAAGAAATACATTGTTAATAAGGATTTATTTACATAACTCTTAACGCTTCTACATTTGTGTTCTAAATGTAGTCCAACATTTTTTAATTCCTTTTAAGGTTGCTGTTAAAAAAGAAATTTAGATTCCTTCCAGAAAATAGTATTTGACCATTCATAATCAAAATACATTCGAGAACATTACTTGTTATGAAAGAAATCAAATGTTAATTAGTTAATGTTAATAATCATTAATGTATTCATACTCCTTTCATTTAAGCTTCTCCTCAATCATTTAAATTTCTCCTTGGTATAATAATCTAACGAAACAAAATACGCAAGTTATATCATTTAAGCAAAATAAGAATGGCATTGTTCTAGCGTCATTTCATTTCATATTGATCCTTTACATTCAAGCGTTAACTTCAAACGACTTTCATATATCATGTATGTATTATCCGATATACTAGCAAGTCACTGAGCCTAGTGGCCAGGGTGTTGTACTCACGATCGCTTCATTTCGATTCCCAGTCAGCTTAGGAAATTTCCTTTGACTTCAACATGGGATGAAGTTGTGTAACTTACGACGCTTATTGTCCACCTGTCATCTATATTAGATGTATCATGCCCAAAATTTGGATCGTACGCATCTATTATTCTACGTATATAAATTTATATATATATATATATAT
>NC_068996.1:15389143-15393484 GCF_001194135.2 Octopus bimaculoides | reverse complement strand
TATATATATATATATGCACACACATACACACACACTCTCATACACAATATAAATAGATAGTTCAAATTCACAGAAAACAATTGATGAAGACTGGTGAGGGAACAGCAAAGAGGTGTATTAGTCTGACGCTCGGGCGGGAAGAAGAGAAATGTTTTTGACATTTCGAGACTACGCTCTTCGACAGAAAGAGCTGAAAGTAAAAATATGGAGAAAGAACGAAAGGTAAAAATGGAGAGAGAAAAAAATGTGTAGGGATTAACGGCTCAACATGATGAAATGATCGGAAAACAAAAGAGCGAATGAAAGGGAGATAATAACGGTGACCCGGCTAAATTAGGGTGCTCAAGTGCGCGTGTATGTGTAAGAATGGTTTGTGCGAGTGTGTATGTGTCAATGGTGGCGAACACGTGTGAATGTATGTGTGAACGAGCTTAAAATTATGTGGGTCTGTGTGTGCATTTGGGAGGGTGTGTGTGTATGTGTGCAAGTAACCTAGTACATGCATTGCGTGAAGTGATGTGCGCTTCGTGTATTTGCGCGTGTGTGTGCGTGTGTGTGTACGTGTGCATATGAATGTGTATATATGTGTGTGAGGATGTGTATAGTACGTGCGTGAGGCTATCGTGTGTGCAAACGCTTGTGTATAGCAGTTAATGTGCACTTGTTCGAGTGGTGTGTGCACGTGTGTGTGTATATTTGTGCTTGAAGCGTGTGTGATCCTATACTGTGTGTGTGTATGCATGTGTATATATATATATATCAAATGTCTCTTCAAGAGTTAGTTGTAAATATGTATTATTATGTTTGTGTGTGCGTGTATATGTGTGACTGTGTGTGTGTATGTGTGCGTGCTTGCGTGCTTGCGTGTACCTGTCTGCCTGTATGCGTCAAAATCCATGTATGTTTTATGTTGTCGTTCTTATATCGTAACTTCGACGTAGTCTCATTATCAACTTGCCAATTGCTAGATGTGCAAGCTAAGCAGAATTGTTGCTAAAATTATAACACAACTGTTCCAAATAGAAATCTATTTCAATATGTCCTGCCTAATGAAATTAAATAGGCACTAATCCTAATATGTTGGATATGATTCATATATCCAACAGAGAGAATATAAAGTGTACGCGTTATTGTTTATGAGAAAAAATATGCAGCGCTCGGTGAATAATTTCTGAGAATTTTGCTGTACGAATATATTTCGAGAAGAGAATTAGAATAAATACGTCCATCTAATTTATAGCTGTCTTTATCGATTCAAATAATATAATATATTTGTTTTTATATATATTTTTTATATCTATTTATTTATTTCAAAATTCCAGTCGCTGTAAAAGAATTAAGCCAAATTTTATTTTATATTGAGAATTTTAATTTTTCAGGATATGGCAATTTACTATTGGTTTACATTAATAATATTTCTGGTTGTTAATTTATATGTATTAATTAAATTTGGGAATTAGGAGTAATTTATTATAATAACGATTTGAGTATATAATCTGACTGACACTTCTGAGATACCAGGATGTGATGAATTATCCGTATTTCATGATGGCATAAAAGACAGACTAAGATTACTCTCTCACCTCTTTACCATCATTCTAAACAGGTATATTTGCAAAAACATTGATTGCTTGAATTCTATGGCTATACCTGATGACTGCTAATAATCTAAATTTTTAATGGCGCAAGTACAAGTTTGCATGTTGTCTACAACATCAAAGAAAGTTTTTGACAATGCTTGAGGAAGTGACGCCAAATGTGTAAACGTCACAAGAGAGGATGCAGTCCTCAGACTGATAACTGTGACAGCAGCTATAGATGGCTCATGGTAGACGACGTCTAAAATATTAAAAAATTAATATTTGACTATAGAAGGCTCTTACAAATGGGATCTGTAGATGACAAGGGAGAAAATTCCGATTATTGACTTGCCTATGCCAAAAATCTTGCCAGCAATGTATCTGAAACCTAAGTTTGGCACTAGAGTATTTTTTTTTTCTATATCGAGGTACATAAGGCACTGAAAAGATTATAGTAATATTTCATTAAGTGGGGTATCTTAGAGAGAAAAAAATTTAATGTATCTAAAACGTGCAAATAATGTATAGCTGAGAAAAGGCTAATCTTGAATATCAACGATTCAAGAAATTATTTAGGGATAAGATATGAACGAACTTTTTATGAAATATCATCACTTCAACATGTATCTTTAACACTTTGGTACCACACTTTAATCCCAGATTAAACAAATTTGGTTGATCTATCAAATGCTTATTCATTTCTTGAATCAAGGATTTTTCTTCTTTTTTTTTTCGGTAGGACACTTAACATTCTCTACCTGCTAAAACACTATGGATTTATTTCTCAGAAATTCATTCATTTTTTGCCGTACGAAATATAAATTACCGCAGAGCACTTTAAACTATTTTTACTGATACTAATTTTTCCTTTATATACTTAGTAAAATCGAAGGTATAAATCAAGTTAGCAGTAACACATTTTCTACAAATTTACGAGTTAGGCTCAAAGTCTCGCGAAATGACTCTTCTAAATATATCTATCCCTTCTACTACGCTCTACATTCCTCAAACCACCTGAATTCCTTTAATCACGTATCTACCTACAATGGAAAGCTAATCTTACTTCACATGAATCGAAAGTCACTGCCCTAAATAACTTCCAGTAGCTTGTAGCTCTCTCATTGAACCCATACCGATGTCTCCGGTGCAGAAATCTAATCTTTTGTAATCCTCAAATCTCTACTTCAGCTTGTCTCATTCCATACACATACCTTCGATAGATACACAAACACTCCAATTAAACTTGAATTTTTTCTCGTCTCCAAATGTAATCTCTTCCAAACTGTAACTCTCTCAGAATCTATCGGTTCATCCAACAACTGCACCATTGCAATTACCCAACACACAACCACATAACACACAATACACCTTGTCATTCTCTGCTCTCTACCCACCACATTACATGCTTCATTCTCAGTCTAGAAACTGCTAGGAAGTTTACTGAAACTAACTCTCCACTTCCCAAATACATCATAAATTAAATGACTTTATTCCCTCAAGTGTTTTTTTCATATCTGTGTAGCAGCTGTTCCAGCTAAGGAAAAAAAATGAAAAAGAAAAAGAAAGCCCTACAACCTGACAGCCCTAGAACAAACATACCTACTACCCCTCGATCCTTTAAGAGGTAAAAAAAGACAAAAAGCTGCGTTCTTCCAGCGATGCAAATTATTTTGAAACCCTTAACTTCGCCGCGAAAGTTGCCTTCGTGTGTTGCACAACCCTCAAGCTATCTAATTTCTTCACAACTACAGCTGATACTTCTAGGCCGTATCTAGAATTTATCCATCAACTTAGCAGGAATTTCTTTTTCTTCACTTCACAGGGATAGTTCTGTGAGCAGTCCTCCCGCAGTGAATGACTATATATTCGCTGCCGGCTTTGCAACCACATCCACATTGCATTCACGTGTCAAATCTCTTCCAAATTTATCCTCTTCACACTTTCGGATACAACTTTTTGCACACACACACACACACACACACACACACACACACACACACACACACACACACACACACAATCAATAGATAGGTTACCTCCCGTTACTGTAATTTAAAACTACCAGCTTTAAACGTGAAAAACAAATCTGTTACTATTCTTTTTCTTTAAAAAAAGTGCCTTTACAAAAATTTTTCTTCGTGGATACAAAGAAAAATTTATCAACTTTTGTCTACAGCATGCATTAAATTATTCTTTCTTTTATTCTTCGAAGTATAAATTGATTATGTGCGCGCGCGCGCGCGTATGTGTGTAATCACCAAGTCAGGAGTTATAAGGGATGAATATATACTTATTTAACCACGTGACTTCCACGTGACGATTACGGCGATTTTGCAAACTTTTTTCGTGAAGTCTTAATTTCTATATGGAAGACATTATTCGTACATGTCTGCATTAAATATGTATGCTCAGCATTATATAATATAATTGTATATTCGTAAATTAGTCTAAATAAAGCAAGCTAACTCACCAGATCACCGGAACATCATGGTTACACCAACAAATTATCACACAATATTTCCTCTATATATATAAAATGTATGGAGGCCAAAACTGGACTAAATTAACATATTTCATATCAATTAAGTTAGAATCTAGAGATTTCAGGAACAAACAAACATTAATGCAGCTAAAAGAAAAAAGAAAGGAACTTTCTTTGATAGCCACATCTTGTACAACGCATTTATACATAATATTATGCGTGTGTGCGTGTGCATGTGTGTGTGTGTGTGTGTGTGTGTGTGTGTGTGTGTGTGTGTGT
>NC_068996.1:15386218-15388332 GCF_001194135.2 Octopus bimaculoides | reverse complement strand
TATGTATGTATATATATATATATATATACATACATACATATACACACATACATACACACTAAGGAGAGTTTTAAAAACATGATATGGGATCTGTACTTGCAGAAAGGGTGGAGATGAATGAGCATTAGAAAGCAAACTAAAATGGTAGAAGATTCACCAACACACTATTCCAACACCTACTGCAAGAGGCACCCATCATTGCCATATCTGTACAAAATGGCGTAAGTCCTATCTCAAGCATATTTATGAAAAAACATATTTAAGAGAGCAAACAAATGATGGAATTTAACGAAATCGAGTCGCAACCATTATGTGTATATACGCGTACGTATAAATGTATGTGTGTGTGTGTGTTCGCGGATGCATGAATGTATGTGCGTATATGTGTATGCATGAATGTATGTATGAACTGTAGTCGTAATGATTAAAGAAAATATAAAAATAACCTACAATCTCACACTGTACGTCTGTCGATGGATCGATATATTTGGAATTTTTCAACTGCAATTACGAAGCATTAGATTCATATCTAAAGACAGCTTACCTTACAAAACTACATTTTCGTATTTGAAATCTTTAAAGTTTAAAGAGAGAGAAGAATAGAATTACGTCAACTCATTTGAATATTCTATAACGTCTGTCGTAAAATTACTATTTGCGGCACATATTCAGAGTCGTACACTGTATGACATATACATATGCGCGCGCATAATTATACACACGTGAGTCCATGTCGTGTATGTGTGTGTGAATTGGTTATTTACTGCCTAACTTCTCTCCATTATTTTCTTACATTACTCTCCCTTCATGGTTTTTAAAAATATTTTTCATTTTAAATTCTTTTCCTGTTAGTTGCTGCTGTTTATATTATGTTACTAGTTTCACTCTCACCGGAAATTTCTTGTTGATTATCATTTCTTCTTCTTCTTCTTCTTCTTCTTCTTCTTCTTCTTCTTCTTCTTCTTCTTTTCCATTTTTCTTCTTCTTCTTCTTCTTCTTTTCCATTCTTCTTCTTCTTCTTCTTCTTCTTCTTCTTCTTCTTCTTCTTCTTCTTCTTCTTCTTCTTCTCCGTTCTTCTTCTTCTTCTTCTTCTTCTTCTCCTTCTTCTTCTTCTTCTTCTTCTTCTTCTCCTTCTTCTTCTTCTTCTTCTTCTTCTTCTTCTTCTCCGTTCTTCTTCTTCTTCTTCTTCTTCTTCTTCTTCTTCTTCTTCTTCTTCTTCTTCTCCTTCTTCTTCTTCTTCTTCTTCTTCTTCTCCTTCTTCTTCTTCTTCTTCTTCTTCTTCTTCTTCTCCGTTCTTCTTCTTCTTCTTCTTCTTCTTCTTCTTCTTCTTCTTCTTCTTCTTCTTCTTTTTCTTCTTCTCCGTTCTTCTTCTTTTTCTTCTTCTTCTTCTTCTTCTCCGTTCTTCTTCTTCTTCTCCGTTCTTCTTCTTCTTCTTCTTCTTCTTCTTCTTCTGTTGCTGTTGCTGCTGCTGCTACCACTACTACTACTACTACTACTACTACTACTACTACTACTACTTCTTCTTTTTCTACATCTGTTTTTCTTTCTTTCACAGTTTCTCTCTTTTCCTTCTCCTCCACTTCTTCTCTTTTTAGTTTTTCCTTTCTCTTTCTTTCCCAATTTCTCGTTCCTTTCCCCCCCACACACACTTTTTCTTTCTTCTTCCTTCTTCTTCCGTCCCCTCCACCTCCTCCTCCACCTCTATCTTATTTTTCTCCTCTTTTTCCCTTTTCATTTCTTCCCTTCCTACCTTTATCACATTTTTTCCTGTATTCCCTTCTTCCTTACCCTCTCCAATTATAACTTTCCCACTTCTCATTTCACATAATTATATTATAATTCTCTCTGTCTCTCTCTCTGTCTCTCTCTCTGTCTGTCTCTCTCTCTCTCTCTCTCTCTCTCTCTCGTCAGTATCTTCTGCAGCCAACCAACCAACAAACCAACAAACCAACTCCACACTCGTCTCAGACTTCGGCCACTCTCATCCACCTGAAACCATTTGTCTTTAATCAATAAATCCTAACATTACACAATGACACTTACGCACACGCCAACACACACTGGGACGCAAATAATGGCATACATATATATATATATATATATATATATATATA
>NC_068996.1:15382341-15383665 GCF_001194135.2 Octopus bimaculoides | reverse complement strand
TGATGATGATGATGATGATGATGATGATGATGATGGTGATGATGATGATGATGATGATGATGATGATGATGATGATGATGATGGTGATGATGATGATGATGATGATGATGATGATGGTGATGATGATGATGGTGATGATGATGATGATGATGATGGTGATGATGATGATGATGGTGATGGTGATGATGGTGATGATAGTGTTGGTAGCAGGTTGTGGTTGTAATGTTTGTTGATAGTGCAAGCTTCTTTCGCTGCAGCAGCATCGTTTGCTTTGTTGTTATTATTATTATTATTATTATTATTTTAAACTTAAAATATGACTTGTATTTCAAGGATTTGATGACAATTTGACTACTAACCCATAGTTGTCAGTGTTATTATTGACGTGTATTGGAGGTGATTGGGTGATGGCGGTGTTTGTATTAGTGAAACACTGGTAAAGATGTTGGCCTGGTGGCCTGTTTCTATAGGCTAAATATTCACTAGAACACGAAACAGTGATCTCAATGTAAAAAAGGAGCCTCTCCACTCAAAGAGTTAACGATCCATCTAACAACGAGTGCCGTTCCTTTTCCTATACAATTATTTCCCGTCAACCAAAACTTTTTCGTTCGACAATATGCAAAAATAAAATAAAATAAAATAAAAGCGCCGGCCTACATTCTTCACCTCCCTCATCTTCATTCTGCATCTACATTGTGTGCACTACAATATTGACAGTTGACAGTTTGAAGGAGATTGACTTGTATATTGGGCAGATGAGATGTCATTAAATTTAAAGCTGGATAGCTTAATCGAAACTACAAGAAAAAAGAAGAGAAAAGAATGAATATAGAAATATAGAAATATAGAAATAAATATATGCATAAATGAATAAAAATATAAATAAATTTACTAAAAATAAAAATGAATTGATCGTAAGGGAAAAAAGAAAAAACAAACAAGACGAAATATGACGGTTTCGATAGAATGATGGAAAGATAGAAAAAGATTTTGTGTGTATGTAAATGTGTATAAGTGTGTGTGAGTGCGTACGTACGTGTGCATGTGTGCATGCATGTGTGTGTGTGCGTGTGTGTGTGAGGAAAAATGGAAAGAAACAGATACATAGAGAGAGAGAGAAAGGTTTGGTTTAAGAAAAAGAAACATGTGGACAGACAGAAATTAAGTATAGAAAAAATATAAACCAGAAAAGATTTTAATAACAACAACAATAACGATAATAATAATAATAATAATAATAATAATAATAATAATAATAAGAAGAAGAAGAAGAAGAAGAAGAAGAAGAAGAAGAAGAAGAAGAAGAAGAAGAAGAAGAAGA
>NC_068996.1:15377865-15380905 GCF_001194135.2 Octopus bimaculoides | reverse complement strand
GTGTGTGTGTGTGTGTGTGTGTGTGTGTGTGTGTGAGAGAGAGAGAGAGAGAGAGAGAGAGAGAGAGAGAGAGAGAAATTCTTTGCGATGCCTCACCCTAAGTATATCCCAAATAATGTCTCAGAACTACAAATATCTTCAGGGGATAAACAAAATACTTTATGACAGCCACATTCACAACAACAACAACAGCAACAACAACAGCAACAACAACAACAACAACAACAACAACAACAATAACAACAATAGCAACAATAACAACAATAGCAACAACAGCAGCAACAACAAAAACAACAACAGCTTTAATAATAATAATAATAATGATTTCAAATTTTTGCCACTTGGTCAGCTTGGAGGAGGGGATTAATTCGACAACGTCGACCCCAATGCATAACTTATGTAATCAACCCCGAAAGTATGAAAGGAGAACTCACCTCGGCAGAATTTGAACTCAGAGCGTAGCAGCAGACGAAATACCGCTAAGTATTTCGCCCGGCTTGCTAACGATTCCGTCAGATAACAAGACAGAGAGAGAAGCACTTATATGTGTAGTTAGAGAAGAAGCGTTTTGCTACAGAAGAAGCGTTAAGGACCAGCTATGTGAAGTGCAGAATCGACAATGCCACCGACAGCGCCAAATGCAGAATGTGTAGTGAGAGGGGTGAAACGATATGGCATATCGTTAGCGAATGCTCCAAACTGGCACAACGCGAATACAAAAGACGCCATGACAATATGGCAAGAATGATCCATTGGGAACTCTGTGGAAATCACGGCCTGCAAAGAGCAAAGACATGGTATGAGCAAACCCCAGGAGGCGTCACCGGGAATTAAAATTACAAAATCCTGTGGCATTCAATGATTCAGTGCGATCACCTGACCAGACATGGGAAACTGAACATTGTTGCGGTGACAAAAAAGAAAGAACATACATGATAATCGACATAGCATGCCCCAGTGACAACAGGATCACTGAGAAAGAAGAATAACAGAAGAACCATGACAATTTGAAGTGGCGAATACGAAGGCTGCAGTCAATAAGGAGAGTAGACGTGGTACCACTAGTTATTGGCATATCAGCAGTCAACTACCAGCATAGCTGAAAAAGATTGGTTCAAGTGTGAAGGAAGAACACCTACAAAAATGAGCATTGCTTGGAAGTGCAAGAATTCTTCGCAGTGTTCTTGAAGCATGACCAGTAAACAAGAGTCACCTTAGTCTGCTGTCTGTGGACAACTGACACTTTCCATCATACCCAGCAATATAAGTTGTGAGCTTTTATATAATAATAATAATAATAATAATAATAATAATAATAATAATAATAATAATAATAATAATAATAATAATAATATTGACGATGAGGATGACGATGACGACGACAATGATGATGATGATGATCATGTTGATGATCATGATCATGATGACGACGATGACGATGACGATGACGATGACAATAATAATAATAATAATAATAATAAGGCAAATAGACCAGATATAGTTGTCAAAGATCATGAAGAAAAAAAATGCTTTCTAATTGATGTATCAATACCAGCAGATGACAACGTTTCTCGAAAAGAAATGGAGAAACTTTCAAAATACAAAGACCTGGAAATAGAGATAACTCGAATGTGGAATCTAAAAACAGAAACAATTCCTATCATAGTAGGTGCCTTAGGTATAATAAAAAAATATTCAGACAAATACATAACAAAAACACCAGGACTTACAAATATATATAACATACAGAAAATTGCACTACTGGGTACTGCACACATCCTACGCAAAACACTTTCAATACAGTAAACATAAGAGCACCACAGCAAACCACAGCACATACCCAAGGCGCACAGAGCTGCGCTCGGTAGTGAAGTGAAAGCACGTTATAAAAATAAAACTACTGATCAATAATAATAATAATAATAATAATAATAATGAAAAATGTTTCTTAACTTCCACACGAATCACTAGACCTTATATATTACTGTAGCATCACGATGCCTTCACCTTATCTTCCACCTATTTTACTAATTTCCAAGCTTAGAATAACTTGTCTTTATATCTGGATCCATAGAATTTGGTATTAAATTTCCATGTAAGTATCTAAGCGAGTTTGTAATGTATCGGTGCACAGGAATATGTAGACGCATACACACGCGCACGCGCACACGCACACACACATACGCACACACACACACACACACACAAACACAAACACAAACGGATACACTCACACATGCATATATACATACATACATATAGATATGTGTGTATGCATGTATGTATTGTGCGTGTGCGTGCCTATAAATGAATGTATGCATGCGTGTAGATCCAACACAGGGTTGGTCCCACTACTAGCGTCTACATAAAAGAACTAAAGTGGGGCTGAACATTCACAATAACTGTTTAGGTAGCATATTATCAATGCATTCTTAGATTATAGCATAGCAAGAATACGCCATCATCAGATACGGTAAGAATACAAATTTACCTGTTCGCCACTGCCATGGTGTAAGAGGATATATCTATTCATATATACATCTTCAGCCAGCAAGTCATGCAACTCCAGGCTGACGAGGAGCAAAAACTCAGAAACATGTCCCAGGATGCAGGGTAGGCTGGGTGGAGGTGCTTGTCTCTCCGTCGTAAACATAAGGACACAAGAAATGTGTCAAGGCCGACAGGAAGCGGTCCAGCTTCCTAGGGCTAAATAGCAGCAGTATGATTCCCTTATTGGGACTGTCACGTTAAGTTGACTGTATAAAACTACTTTATCGTATCACTACTGCTTAAGTCTCTCTCAGAGATTTAGTAATGTATTATATATATATATATATATACACACACACACACACACACACACTCGCACACACACGCACATACATACACATACATATATACATATATATATTTCCTTGCTCATGTATACTTTTCGAAAATAATGTATGGAGAATGTGTTGTACTTCAGTCTCTATTTGAACATAATCTCGTGTATTGTATATTGTGCATTGAGTCAATAATATCCACACAATACATCAAA
>NC_068996.1:15376518-15377571 GCF_001194135.2 Octopus bimaculoides | reverse complement strand
AATTTCATTGGAAAAGTATATATAAGATTGCCAAGAAATTATCTCTCTCATCAAGGATCAGTGGCTATCGGACGCCGACGAAGGGAAATAACCCTGAAACCCGGGTCCGTTCGTGCTACAGATCATGATGGGAGGGATAACTTCCCTTGGCAAACAGGACACAGTAGTGTGTCGATAAGCCAGCTGGGGGAGATGTCCTCCTGGGGCTAAAAGCAACAGTAACATCCACCCCTAGGGGTCAGCCACACTTAAGTGGCAATATACTACACTTTATATATATATATACATACATACGGACACATGAACTTATAGACATAGACATACACACACACACACACACACACACTCGCACACACACGCACATACATACACATACATATATACATATATATATTTCCTTGCTCATGTATACTTTTCGAAAATAATGTATGGAGAATGTGTTGTACTTCAGTCTCTATTTGAACATAATCTCGTGTATTGTATATTGTGCATTGAGTCAATAATATCCACACAATACATCAAAAAGAAGCGTACGGTTTCTGTTTTTCCTTACATCAGTATCACAAATCGTTATAGATTGAAATCGTTATAGATTGAAATGGTAATATAGTTTTATAATTTGTTTGAGTAGCTGCAGCTAAAATGCGACTTCTCAATTATCCAGTGTAAATATACTAAAGGAGAGAAAGTATTCAGGCATCAATTACATGGCAATATCCATGAGGGAAACCTTTCATGATCGGCATTAAGTCGTGCCTTGTGTTCAAAGCATTATCTTTTACTCCCGGGGAGGAGCGATAGAAAGAAATTTTAGCCAATCACATTGGAGTGTCACAAAGATCGATATCTATTAAACGCCAAATATTTGTTAGTTACCTTCTTGTATTATATACTTATATACATATACAAAGACATGCGCACAAATACACACATATATACATATATTCATATTTCTAAATTTCTCTGTCCCTCACCCTCTTTCATCCCTAACTGTGCATGCATACATACATACATACATATATATATATATATATATATATATATATATATATA
>NC_068996.1:15375104-15376046 GCF_001194135.2 Octopus bimaculoides | reverse complement strand
ATATATATATATATATATATATATATATATATATAAAGATAGATCGATATGTATGCATATATACATATACATATATATATATATATACATACCTATATATATACATATATATATATATACAAATATACATATATATTTATGCATATATTAATATATATATGCATATATTATTTATTTGTATTTGTATCAGCACAAGCTCCATCCTCTTTCCTCTGTAAATCTGTGCACTTGTTTTATTATATATATTTTTGATAGTATATTCTGTCAATCATTCGAAATAGTAGGAAATAGTATTTAATACAAGGTGGAATTGCTTGCGTTAACAAAGGTGGCGTCTCGTTCAATAACGAAAAAAGGAAATGTAGGCACATCACAACTGTCTTTTAAACATCTCTATTAAATACAACGTTGAAGTTGAAAATTAGTGTACCCATTGTGATTTAAAGCACTGGAAGATAAAACGGTGGAGTGAGGTGGACATGGTAAGGATGCATTGGCTACGAATGTTGTTGGTCAAAGAGCAACTGTGTGGTTAACTGTCCTTCACTACTTCAGTTATTGCTAGCAATAGATAGATGCTGAAAACTATTTATTACTAGAATCGTTTTATGCTATTACTATTACTCTTAATGTATTAAACTGAAAAGTCGTATTTGTAAAATGTGGCATCCCAGAAATAAATATATATATATATATATGGGAGAATATACAAATAATAACAACAGACGAGGACAGGTGGTGTAAATAACAAAAGGATGTATTAGTATGACGCTCGGGAATACGGAGAGCCTTTGACGTTTCGAGCTACGCTCTTCAACAAAAAGAATACGGAGACAAGGAGAAAAACACGGAGAAAAAAAATTGAATAGTGTTCAGTCAACGGTCAATCATAATAATATATATATATATTTATATATATATATGCGAGTAAAAATAAATACA
>NC_068996.1:15372595-15374810 GCF_001194135.2 Octopus bimaculoides | reverse complement strand
AATATAGATATTGGTTTCTTGTTAAGAACAGTAGGAAAATATCCAAGTATCTTAGCAATTTTTCAAGCCGATCCCATGGAGAATGGTGTTCGCCTCTATTTTGGAAGACAATCTCATTTCCTCCGCGGGATTTCTCGAAGGTGTGTATATATACATACATACATACATACATACATACACACACACACACACACACACACACACACATATATATATATATATATACATATATATATTCTTAATCAAGTCTCAGATGTTGTAGTGTGTGGACATATCCTTCACATGGACAGGGGTTAGTTTGTAACCTCACGAGGCAAGGTCGCCAGCCACCTCTACAGTATAGGAAAAAAATTCAAAGATAATTTGAAACGCCTGAATATTCTGAAAGAAAACTGTGTATCTTGCGAGAACCCATGCAGACTGGAGGGGAGGGTGTTTTTCTCCAGGTTCAAAAGTTCGGAACTCAAATGATACCTCATCAAGAGTATTTTCGGGAAAATAAACCAACAGAACAACAGTCTTCCTGCAAACCACCATTATAGACATTGTGATTTCTCAGCTAGATCACGTTCTGGATTAATAAGTCATGCTCATATCAATATTGCTTTTGGTGGCCTAAAGACTCACATGGGGAGCAAATAGGTGAAGTGAATAAATTGTAAACATTGGAAAATAATGGTAATATTAGTGTGGTGAGTGTTGTTGATTGTCTATTTGGTTGGATTTTGTTTCACTTTCCTGTCTTCTCGCTCAACACTCACGCGTTGTCTTGAATGGGGAAGTCTGCTATATACACGCATATGCACTCACACACACACACACACACAAACACAAACACACACACATGTTTGTATAAGCATATATATACATGCATAGCACGCTACATTGACCCAGGTATATGCATACACATATAGCATGAACAAAAATACGCCCAGAAAGGTGCCATTCTTCTCATTTTAACACATCACACTGATTCGTAAAATATGTGTATAGTTAGTCAAACTGACAGACATACGGACGGATAGTCAGACAGACAGACAGATATACAGACAGACAGACAGACAGACAGCTCGCTAGCTAGCTAGATAGCTAGCTAGCTAGATAGCTAGCTAGCTAGATAGATAGATAGATAGATAGATAGATAGATAGATAGATAGATAGATAGATAGATAGATAGATAGATAGATAGATAGACAGATGAGAGTAAACTTTTGCTTATTCATTGTATTCTTGAGAAAATACATTTCTCAAACTTGAAGGTGGAAGGACACGTTCCGGAAATTCTCTTCATATGCCATTTCGGCTTTCCCTATTTCCGTGTAAGAGGAAACAACTTGCATATTACACTCCCGGGATTTTCCTGCAACACATGACAGCAGTACGAAGTTAAGCCGACCGAACTTTCTACTGAATTCCACTTAAATTACAAGACATATGTACAAATTATTTGATGCTTCCATCTAAAGGGAATTAACCATCAATTAAAGGAGGGTTTGTGATATCATACAATAATTCAGCAGCGAAATTATCTGGGGAAAAAAGTTCTTTGCAATCATACGAGCACGAACGTACTTACAGTTACACACTTACATGCATTTCAAAACAACAATTCAAACGCAGAGAACTACCCAAGTTATAGATAAAGAGATAGATAGACAGGAAAAGATGTGCATACGTATAATAGATGTGTGCGTATATATATATATATATATGGGCACTTTATATATATATATAAAGTTCACAAACGTACATATGTATGTATGTATACACATTGTGTCCGTATTTACATGCACGCATAAAAGAACAAACCTCTGCTCTAATTTTGTCAATTATTATTGAAACACATCTGGGAAATTAAATCTTAGATAATATTGGAAAATAAATGTATTCGCCACCAATCCCTCGTCGCCACGTCACATTTTCTATCAACTGCTTCTTTCAGAATCGATGCGATAACATCGTTTTTGCTTCGTTTTTTTAATTTTTTTTTTTCACTTTCTTTATATTTTCCTTCACTCCAAATTCTTCTTCTTTTCTCATCTTTCCCCTTCGTTTGTTGCTTATTAGCTTCTTCTTCTTCTTCTTCTTCTTCTTCTTCTTCTTCTTCTTCTTCTTCTTCTTCTTCTTCTTCTTCTTCTTCTTCTCATTATCATCATCATCATCATTATTGTTATTATTATTATTATTATTATTATTATTATTATTATTATTGTTA
>NC_068996.1:15369819-15371948 GCF_001194135.2 Octopus bimaculoides | reverse complement strand
TGTGTGTGTGTGTGTGTGTGTGTGTGTGTGTGTGTGTGTGTGTGTGTGTGTGTGTGTGTGTGTGTGTGTGTGTGTATGCATGTATGTATGTATGTATGTATGCTAGCATTTCTCCTATCTTTTATGTCCAGCTGAGTGTCATACTTAGGAAAATCCCCAATTCTGATGAAGTCATTCTACTGGGTAATTTTAATGCCAGTGTTGGAACAGAGAAGCAAACATGGAACTCTTTAGGACGTTTTGGTGTAGGAAAATGAAAACCAATGATCGCATGCTACTGGAGCTTTGCGATGAACATGGACTTTACATCGTAAGTACACATTTTATTGACAAAGGTGATCACACAACAACGTGTCTAAAGTTTAGGTCCAAGGTCTAAAGTTTAGCACTTTCTGGACTATGTCCATTATATCTATGACATTTGTAATGTTAAGTCCTTTCGTGGATCGGAATGCTGGACAGACCACAGTCTGGTGCGGGCAAAATTCCGGATGATAAGTGGAAGAGAGAAGAGGGTCAGTTGACATTCCTCGGCGTCTGAATATCCACAAGATAAATGATGCTGTGTTGAGGAAAGAGCTTCAGACTCGCTTGTCCAGCATTGAAAACACTACAGTATGGGAAGATTTCCGAGACCGGGTTCTTCAATGTGCTGCTGAAACACTGGGATATGCTACTGCCAGACACAGAAACTGGTTTGATGAAAATGATGCTGAGGTTCAGCAACTATTGGTTGTAAGGCGCCATGCCTACAATGTATTACAACACAGAGGATTTTCATCTGTGCAGCGAAATCTATCAGTTGCCCACTATAGCAGTGTAAAATCACTACTGCAGCGATTTCTCAGGAAGATACAGAACACTTGATGGGGGGATCTTGCTCGTGATGTTCAGGCTGCTGCTGATGCAAATAACAGCAAAAGCTTTACCATCTTATGAAGTAAGTTTATGGGCCTAAGAGCTCTGCATAAGCTCCTTTGATTTCCAAGGAGACTTCTACCGTATTTACTAAATCAACAGAAATCATAGGTCATTGGATTGAACACTTCTCTGAACTCCTGAACCATGAGTCAATTGTGGATGAAACAGTGATTGATATGCCACAAAGACCTTAAATTCCACGCCCTCAATAAATGAGGTAATGACAGCAATAAGTAAACTGAATCTTGGTAGGACCACCCCGGAAGGGATGGAATTTGTGCTGAGGTCTTGCGATTTAGTGGTGATTACATCTTACAGTCCCATCATGAACTTATTAGTGTAGTCTGGAGGGATGGTGCAATCCCTAAGGACTGGAAGGATGCAATTATTCTTCCTCTGTATAAAGGAAAAGGAGCTGGAACAATGTGTGTTAACTACAGGGGTATCGCTCTACTATCAGCTGGTGGCAAGGTTCTGGCAAATATTCTTCTTACCCGCCTGAATGGGTGTCTCGTAAATGATGTCCTATCTGAATCTCAATGTGGCTTCCGATCTGGTAGAGGGACAATGGATATGATTTTCACAAGACAGACGCAGAAGTGCTATGAACAGAATATGGATCTTGACCAGGTATTCATTGATTTAATCAAGGCCATTGATACTGTGAATAGGGCCTTGCTACGGAAAATACTTGACAAACTTGGATGTCGGGATTACTTTGTGTCTATAATTAAATCATTTCGTGGGTCAATGGTGGTGGCATGGTGGAACCCATTCCTGTAGAGAATGGTGTCAAGCAGGGTGACATCCTTGCCCCAACTCTCTTTTCTTTGTACTTAGCTGCTGCTTTTACTCATGCTTATGCTAAGGTTAACGCTCTGGGAATACATGTCAGATATCGATCTTCTGGCCGCCTCTTCATTGATAGATAGATAGATAGATAGATAGATAGATAGATAGATAGATAGATAGATAGATAGATACATAGATAGATAGATAGAAGAAACCCAGCACCAGTCAGTTATTGAAATCGATTTACCCGACTGCAAGTCCTGATTTATACATTCTATATCGATTTTATGTCTTCTTGCACCCTTCTGGTAACCTCTGCGGCAACACACATACCTTACCTTATCGGTCTTGAGTGCTGTTTACTTCTGACAACAACAGTAGTCTGAAGAGAAAGAGAGAGAGAGAGAGAGAGAGAG
>NC_068996.1:15366791-15369784 GCF_001194135.2 Octopus bimaculoides | reverse complement strand
GTGTGTGTGTGTGTGTGTATGTGTGTGTGTGTGAGTGCGAAACTTTGTGTATAGGCAACTGGTGACTTTCCATGCAACATTGCCCCAGCCATCCAAAGCATCTCGCTAATTCTATACGTTTTGCCTCATTGTCTGTTACGACTCGTCATCAGTAAATGGACAAAAGACGGAAACAGAGAGTTACCCACACGCAAAGAGACACAAGGAGATAGAATATGCAGATGTAGATGTATTACTGTTTCGGATATTTAGAAAATCGAGTTTACCCACACCGAAATGTGTGGGTAGGCAAGACCAATAATTAACTAGGAGTTTGAAATTTGGCATCTGCAGAAGCTGTTGAAGTGTTTACAGACTGGTTTCGTTTGGTTTGGATGCCTTGGTAGTCGAGAGAGAGAGAGAGAGAGAGAGAGAGAGAGAGAGAGAGAGAGAGAGAGAGAGAGAGAGAGAGAGAGAGAGAGAGAGAGAGAGAGAGAGAGAGAGAGATCAATTTCTTTGAGAAGTGAACTGATAGGAAGCTACAGCTGAACGGTTCGGAGACAGAAGATACGTACAGAATTATAGCGGTTTACTGTTCCCTGATAGTCGTTTCTTGCCCCAGGGATTATTTAGTCAGATTTGAACGCATTCTCATTCACTTCTTGTGGAAGAGACAGATATATTTCACTATCATCATCATAGCCAATTATCAAAATACAATTTCACTAAAATATTTACTTTATTTGACAAGGAATAATATTCTATTGTCTTCTCTTCTCTTTTCTGTGTCCATATTTCTTCATTCTTTTCTACTTTAACGAAAATGTCTTCTTTCTCTTGTTATAGAAATTAACGGATACAGTTTGTGTCAAATGATGAAAACTGCCAATAAATGAGCAAAAATAATGTGAAAATAAAATAAATTAATCCTTAAATCAAAGATTGTAATACCAAAATGGTGGAATGGATAAGGTGTTGAATGAAAAGAAAAAAAAAAGAAAAGAAACACAAATGATTTGAAGATATTGTTTTTTAGTCTCTGGGCGCCGTGTTTATTATGGCCTGTTTTGTGACAATATGAACGGCAAGCCATCAAAATTGAGATTTACGTCTCATCAGCTTAAATATCATGAAATCTGAACTAAGACTTAGGCTTTATGATCTCTCTCACTCACTCTCTTTCCTTCTCTCTCTCTTTCCTTCTCTCTCTCTTTCTGTATCCTACATACACACAAACACACACACATACACTATCTCTTTTCTCTTCTTCCAGCAAGTCCTCTGAGGCATTTATATTTTATGTTACATTAGTTTATATAGATAATTATATAGCCTGATTATAGACCATAATCGATAAAAATTCCGTTAAAGAACAAGTGCAAGTCTGCGTTGGCAACAACCAACATAATAAAAACAAAAGTCAACCATGATCAGCTATTTCAGTAGAAAATATATCTAGCGTTTATAAGAAAGCTATTCATCTTCTCGTAGCAACCGATAATACCTAGCCCTTTATTTTATTTTATTTTTTTCTAACTCTGATTATATACACCAGTCTTTTAGGAGACTGTAAATATTGGTTGATATTTCCTACAAAGAATTAGTATTTAGGAAAAATATTTGTAGCCGTCTCGTATAAAAGTCTGATGTTAGAGATAACTCTTCTGCAAGGAATGACTTTATTGTTTAAACAAGTGAATCGTATGTTTAAGTTGATACGCGCGAAGTACTTATTCGACTTAAAATGTTTTAAACTGCAAGGAAACGATATCTTATGGCAAACGGTAGAATATTTATATGACATGAGCATTCCTTTTTATTATTATCACATACCATGTACGTCGCTGAACTTAGAATCATTCCGATTTTTATAACCACTAGTTGTCTGCCCACCATTTGAAATATTCCAATAACGTTCTTATCTGTACAGTACGAGGTTTAAACAAGCTCAGTAATAAAAATACGATATGTACAAGCGCTTTAGTGACTGTTTTTCTT
The DNA here is from genome assembly GCF_001194135.2 of Octopus bimaculoides. NCBI lineage: Eukaryota > Metazoa > Mollusca > Cephalopoda > Octopoda > Octopodidae > Octopus > Octopus bimaculoides. The sequence goes on along the minus strand of NC_068996.1, from coordinate 15,367,807 downwards.
TTCCTTTTTAAGCAATAAAGAAATCATATGTTTGATCTATCTTTTCCACCTTTCATAAAGTTTCTTAAATGCAATTCTCTTATAGATTCCTCAAGCTGGTTTCAACGACATAGGGGTATCTTTCAGGGCATTTAGCGTAGACAAAGGCATGATCGTGTGGTTAAGAAGTTCGATTTTCAACTACGTGGTTTTGAGATCAGTCCAACAGCGCGGCAGAAGAACTAATCTACAATAGATCTGAACTGACCGAAGACTTATGAGTGAATTTGGTAGATGGAAACTGTGTGGAAACCCATCAAACAAATATGAGTGTGTGCTTATGTATGTATATATGTATGTATGTATGTATGTGTGTGTGTGTGTGTGTCTGTATGTATGTATGTATGTATGTATGTATGCATGTATGTATGTATGTGGGCGTGTCTATTGTTTTCCCCCCCCCAACCATTCGAGAGTCAATGTTGGTTTGTTCACGTTTGTCTCGTTATTTTACCGGTTCAGCAAGCCAGAACAATACAAGACGTACCAGACTTTAAAAAAAAAACATAACTACTGGAGTCGATTTAATCGACTAAACACTTCAACGTGTTACTCCAGCATGGCAACAGCATTGTGATTTTAAAAAAATAACAGAATAATTAAGTTTCTTGCAGGCATGGTTGTGTGGTAAGACGCTTACTTCCCAACCACATGGTTCCTTTGGGAAAGTGTCTTCTACTATAGTCTCGCGCCCACCAAAACCTTGTGTGTGTATTTTGTAGAAACTGAAAGAAGACTGTCGTGTATATATATACATGCATACATTACGTACGTACACACACACACACACACACACACACACACATACAGACACATAGTTGAAATTTATAGAAAAACAAAAGACGAAGACAGGTGTATGGACAACAAGCAGGTGTATTAGTTTGACGCTCGGGAAAAATGCAAAAGTCTTTTACGTTTCGTGCTTACGCTTTTCGACAAAAAGGAATAAGAGAAAATAAATAGAGAGAGAATGAAAA
>NC_068996.1:15365262-15366252 GCF_001194135.2 Octopus bimaculoides | reverse complement strand
TATATATATTTATATTTATATAAATATGTATGTATATGTATATGTATATATGTGTGTGTGTGTGTGTGTGTGTGTTTGTACTTCTCTTTGTGCTTCCTTACCGCTTGCCAACCGGTGTTGGTGTCTTTATATCCCCGTAACTTAGCGGTTCGGCAAAAGCGAATCATAGAATAAGTACTAGGTTTAAGAAATAAGTTCCGAGGTGGATTTGTTAGACTAAGACCCTTCAAGGTGGTGCTCCATCATAGCCGCAGTCAAATGACTGAAACAAGTAAAAGAATAAAGGAATAATATAACGCAATGTGCTTCGCACTCAGGTCACGCTGGTAGAGGGAAACTACAACAACAAAGAGAGTGAGAGTGAGTGTCGGCCAGAGACGCTAATTGCAGGTGAATTGCAAAACGAGGTCTTGTGCTCTGCAGTAACTGGTATTTTAATAGACATGAAGCTGCAAGTTTTCATAGTAAATTATATAAAATTTTTCAATATCTCATACGCACGCGCGCACAAACACACACACCTGTGTATATATAAATATATAATTATATATACACATGAAATTAAATAATAAATTCCCCTTTTCAAAATATTATCATTCAGGTAACATTTTAAATTAATGTGTGTATATATAATCTTTCATTCTTTTTTTTTTCTTTCTTTCGTGTTAGTTGTTTTTTTTTTCTATGCTTGCTCTTCCTGATAGTAATTCTTAATTCTTTTTTCCAAGTAAAAGCTAATAGATTTTACACGTCTTCCAAACAGGAAGTTGTTGACGCGAAGTTGTTTACAACACTCATTTCAGCAACTTTTCAAAAAAAGTAAACAAACATGCGCGGCGCACACACACACACAGGTGCACATATATGTATGTACACGCATAGATGTATTCATAAGGATGCATGGACTCTCTCTCTCTCACACACACACACACACACACACACACACACATACACGCGCACACACACACACACACACAATCACACACACAC
>NC_068996.1:15357599-15358829 GCF_001194135.2 Octopus bimaculoides | reverse complement strand
TATATATATACTACAGGCTTCCTTCAGTTTCCGTCTACCAAATCCACTCAAAAGGCTTTGGTCAACCCGAGGCTATAGCAGAAGACACTTATCCAAGCTGCCGCGTATTGGGACTGAACCCGGAACCATGTGGATGGTAAGCAAGATACTTACCACACAGCCACTCCTGATTTTTTGTTCTTTTTTCCAGATAGAAGAATCCTTTCTTATTTTCTAGTTAATGAATAATACATACATGTATGTGTGTAAGTACAGTTATGTGTGTATACAGCGAAGATGTGCTTGTAATTTTTATACACGCTTGTAGACAGTAGAGTAGTAGTTCTCAACCGGGATCTATATGGTCCCTGGAGTTCACATATGATTTTACTAAAATTTATCTGCAATAAATTGATTATACCTCTACAAGACACAAAATATTTCAACAATTTATTTAATACAATTCCTAATAATATTTAATTATAAAAATATAAAAGGAATTTATTTAAACATTGTATGACTCTGAGGGTCCATCTGAGTAAAATAGGAATCAAAGGGGTTTGTGGGCAAAAAAATTATATTTACATTTAGACATTTTCCATAAGAGCACAACGAAGCCCGCTTAAAATTACTTCAGCGGACTAAAAGGCACGATGTGGTTTCGCTTTTTTAGTGAAAGATACTGCTACAATTATTTACAGTTAGGCTGGGAATTGCCGTTCCTATAATTTGAAAACTGCAAACAATACATTTTCTTGTGTGTGCTGAGATTTACTAAGCAGGAATGAATTAGAATTGAACGCACGAATCAATAAGAACCAAAGTTAAGTACATTTATTTCTGTTATTGTTGTTACAATTAAATGAACATTACTATCAAATGAATTTAATAGAATGTGTTACAAGATGTTTCTTGTTAAAGTTTAAATTCCAGTAACCAGCTGCGTATTTGATGATCACTGAACTGCATGGGTCAAATGCAATTAGCTGATGTGGAAATTTTACAGTGGGATACCCTTCCCGTCGCCAAACCTCACCTATTTCCGAGCGGGGTAATATTTTCTCATGGTTTGGCATGTTTTCCGCGGAAAACTGGAGACGAACAGTTTTCCTTGCAGGACAATAATTGTTCACTTACAACAATCACGGAATGTTTTGACAATGGTTAACACAAATAAACGGACACACACACACACACACACACACACACACATACACACACACCCACACACACATACATACACACACACAC
>NC_068996.1:15355604-15356185 GCF_001194135.2 Octopus bimaculoides | reverse complement strand
TATATATATATATATATATATATGAATATATAAAGAACATTATAACTAATGACAGGTAACCATGTTGGTGGCCGCAAGCTTAAAACCGTACAGGCAGAATTAATAGATATATATAATAATTATATCAGACAAACATAAATAATGGTCATTACACACACACATGTGTATATATGTATACATATACGACGAGTGTCCTTCCGTTTCCGTCTCCCAGATCCACTCACATAGCCTTGGTTGGCTTTGCTCAAGATGCAATGGGATTGAACGCAAACCCACAAGTTTAGGAAGCAAGCTTCTTGACCACACAGCCGTCCTTGTGCTTATTAACATTGTGTATTCTTTAATCCAAGGTGGGATGCAGAGCCGTTGAAGACATCACAGGATATATGACGAAAGATTTTAGACAAAAGGCACTAAAATAATAATAATAATAATAATAATAATAATAATAATAATAATAATAATAATAATAATAATAATAATAATAATAACAATAATAATAATAATAATAATAATAATAATAATAACAATAATAATAATAATAATAATAATAATAATAATAATAATAATAATAATAATAA
>NC_068996.1:15354256-15355142 GCF_001194135.2 Octopus bimaculoides | reverse complement strand
CAGTTCAGGCAGATGTTAACGAAATAAACACGCGTGAAAGAAAATGAAAAAAGCAAATGTTGTACACATACAGTTCAGGCAGATGTTAACGAAATTATAAATGGAGATTAAATACGCTTTACACCGCTTGAACTGCCAAAGGAGTAACTGTAAACAGTTGAATACTTGTCAGTGATTGGTTGAAATTATCGAAATAAGACAATTTTTTACATGAAATAACTCGGAATACAAAAAATTTTTTCTGTTCTATAACACAAAATAGATAACTATACGAAGTTTGAAAGTCTTTCGGTACCAAAAACACTACATAAAACATAAATGAAAACTGGTGCCCCCGTTTTGAACTAGATCCAATAATAATAATAATAATAATAATAATAATAATAATAATAATAATAATAATAATAATAATAATAATAATAATAATAATAATAATAATAAAGCTGAAGTGAAGGCCAAGAATATAGTGCGAGTGGTTAATTAACGAAAATATGATCATCCCCAAATATAACAATTTTTGAGGATTTAATCATTCACAAAATTATTTCCAAGAGTGTCTGCGACTTAAAGCACAGCATGTCACCTGTACGACATCACCACAGTTTCATTTGGAAATGACTTTGTGAAACCCTCGAAACATAAGCCAAACGGATTTTAGAACGATATATCTTTTAACCGAATATAATCGATTAATAGAGAGATATTGAATGTCATAAATAAAAAGATCAAAATTGAACATAGTCGTGTTTTTAATATAACATTTTTGAAAGAAACACTGTCCTCCCTTATTTACATACACTCACAAACACACACACAGAGTCATACACACACATACGTATATACTATATACAGACATACAAATATAAATAGACAAGCAAGTATTATA
>NC_068996.1:15350259-15350945 GCF_001194135.2 Octopus bimaculoides | reverse complement strand
TATATATATACATATATATATATATATACATATACATATATATACATATGCAAACATACATATGTATATATATGTATGTATGTATCAGAAAGAATATCTTGACTTCACGTATGTCAGTCATGCGTTTCAAGCAACTTCAAAGGTCTCTTACGATTCATGCCTACTTCAAATAAATAAACGAACAAATAAATAAATAATCCAGCAACAACAACAAAAATGCTATTATCACGAATATCACCACTGTCACCAAATATATTCGTTATAAAAGCCTATGCTGTGCGTGTATACTACGTGTTTATTTTGTTTTGTTATATTTGGGGTTTAGAATAGTTATTAACAGAAAACATCATTTTTTGCGATTTCGAGTGAAAAACTGTTAGGTTCGAATCTTATTTCCAGCATCTGTACCTGTATATCTATCTATCTATCTATCTTTGTATATATATATATATATATATAAGTGTGCGTAGGTCTATATATGTTTGTGTCTTATGTGCATTTGTGTGTGTGCGTACATACATATACATACACATGCAAGCGCTCACTCGCATATATCAAAAAGTTAAATAATTGCATACATGTGAGCATTCGTGCGTCTTGTGTATTTGTTGATATATACACACACACACACACACACACACACACACACACATATATATATATATATATATATATATATATATATA
>NC_068996.1:15346500-15349736 GCF_001194135.2 Octopus bimaculoides | reverse complement strand
ATATATATATATATAGCCAAGCATCACATGACACTAAATCGAAAACATTTAATTCCAAGATTGAAACAATAAAGATTTTATATGAGATATATAAATAAATGTTGAGAAAAAAAAAAAGCGGTGATTTTAACTCGCACCATCCAATTATTAAACATTTATAATTGGAATGAATAAATAAAATTGAATATTAAGTATTTATGGAATTTAAAATCATTATCGGGTGACTTTTGTCCAACACTTTATGAGTGTGTTTGTTTTTGTAAGAGCAAATATTTTCATATACATAACATTCATTAATATGCAGATGCTGTCAACAAAATTGGAACCTGACTGTTTTTGGTTGGGAATCGCAAAAAATGATGTTTTCTTTTGAGTTGTAAATAATTTATCTAAGGCCAAAATATAATAAAATAAATGCATAAAATATTAATGAATTTAACAAAGGAGTGCTGCGTATATACAGCAAAGCGATAGAAATATATTTTAGGTACCTCACACCTGAATCCCTCTGTCTCATTTTAATGTGTTGCTATGTGGTAAGAAGCTTGATTCCCAAACACACGGTCCCGGGTTCAGTTCCACTGCATGACACTCTGGTAAATGTCTTTTACTATAGTCTCGGGCCTACCAATGCCTTATGAGTGGCTTTGTGTGTGTTTTGCATGTATGTGTCTTTGTGTCTGCGCTTGTCCACCACCACCACCACTACCACCAACGCTTCACAACCAGTATTGGTGTGTTCACGTCTCCGTAACTTAACGGTTCGGCGAAAGAGACAGATAGATTAAGTACTACGCCTAAAACAAATTAAGTCCTCGGGTCGATTTGTTCGACTAAAACCCTTCAAGGTAGGGCTCCAGCATGGCCAAAATCTAATGACTGAAACAAGTAGAAGACAAATGAAAGGAAACTGAAGTTAATCTCAGGGTTTTACTTGTTTAGTCGAAGTCCTTCATGATCTTTTCTTCAGCTCGACTTCGAAGTGTATTGCATGGATGGGAAAACCGAAACGGCTGCGTTAGAATTTTCCTACAAAAAATTTCGATATTTTCTATATATTTTGAAGAGGAATTTTATATTCAGCCTACGTGAAATATAATTTGATTTGGATAGTTTCGAATCTACACAGCTTATACCGAAAAAGCATTGTGCTTACTTTAATGAATTTCGATTTTAAAAACTGGAAAATGGTTAAGAGTCTCTGCATCGTCCAAATTTCTAATAACGATCGAAGTAGTTCTAGTGTTCAAGAAAAAAAGAAAAAAAAAAAGAAGAAAAAAACGGAAAACAAACATCCCGATTCTGACAAATGGAAAGCCTAGTAAATGCTAATGTGCGTTTAGCCGTACTTTATGTATAGCTCATTGTTTTAATTATTTGGTGGTCTCGCTAATTCAAATTTAACGATGTGTTTAATCTTAGGAAATGAATACTGGATATATTGCTTTATTTTCAATGCAAAATTTGATTCTGAATCACTGTAATTTCTGTTGATGCCCTACTCTAAATGGAAATAAAAAGTCTCGATCGGAAGGTAAACGTTGTTCTTTCATAAGTTAAAGTATAAGATTCTTCGTTTATTTAGTCTCGGTGATATAAAAAAAACTGTGATTTCACCATGAAGTTGTAGAAGGGTGTTATCACGGCAACTTGGCATCCTGAACACAATCGGATATTGTTATACATCGCTGGTCACAATGCATTCCGTATTGATTAAGTATTCAAATGATGCCACTCCGCTGAAAAGGTGAGCAGGCCAATACTATCCCCATTGATCGGAAGGTTATTCCGTCAGCGGGGTTACATATTTACAGATGAGTGACCTGGAACAACGTGAAATGAATGTCTTACTCAAGAAGATAACACGCCGCCCTTTCCGGGAATTGAACCCGTGACATTTAAAAGTGTGATAAGGTGTACTTTTGTAGTTTTTGTTGTCACTCCGTCGCTTACGACGTCGAGGGTTCCAGTTGATCCGATCAACAGAACAGCCTGCTCGTGAAATTAACGTGCAAGTGGCTGAGCACTCCACAGACACGTGTACCCTTAACGTAGTTCTCGGGGATATTCAGCGTGACACAGTGTGACAAGGCCGAGCCTTTGAATTACAGGCACAACAGAAACAGGAAGAAAGAGTGAGAGAAAATTGTGGTGAAAGAGTACAGCAGGGTTCACCACCATCCCCTGCCGGAGCCTCGTGGAGCTTTAGGTGTTTTCGCTCAATAAACACTCATAACGCCCGGTCTGGGAATCGAAACCGCGATCCGATGACCGCGAGGATGCTGCCCTAACCACTGGGCCATTGCGTCTCCACCATAATTATCATAGCTATGCTTAAAAGATTGCATCAATGATCGCCTTGTCTTTCTCTCGAGCATTGAATAGGTAAGTTCTCGTCATCCATTGATCCAATGTGTTTTTCATGTTTAACATTATAGCGGGCAGTAGTAAACTATAACTTACTACTATTCATAGCAGAAAGTGCAACATCCTGTTAACTATCCTGTTAACACGGGTGGTTATAGTGTGTGTGCGTGTATGTGTGTGTGTGTGTGTGTGTGTGTGTTTGTGACGTGCGTGTGTGTGTGTTTTACGTGTCTGTGTCCGTGTCTTTGTGTGTATATTTAAGTATATTTATGTATTCATATATGAATAATTACACACACTCATATACGTATATACATATACATATATATATATATATATATATATATATATATATATATATATATATATATATATACATATATATTTATATGTATGTGTGTGTGTAGGCGCAGGCGTGGCTATGTGGTAAGTAGCTTACTTCTCAACCACATGGTCTCAGGTTCAGTCCAATTGCATGGCACCTGGGCAAGTGTCTTCTACTATAGCCACGAGGCGACCAAAGCCTTTTGAAGGAAATTAAGGAGAAACTGAAAGGAGCTCGTCGTATATATATATGTATGTATGTATATATTTATGTTATTTCCTCTCAACACATGGCTATGATGCTCCCCCACTACTTCTGCTCATGATCAGAGCACACATCGTCAGCCCCCAAGGGACATGCTCAACTAGTTAAGGTCAAACAACTGACAAGCAAATCTGTGGTATTGAGAAAAGTATTTACTGTAGCCCATGTTTAATACCAAGACAAAATAATATACATGATAACACTTCCAATCAATTAAGATCAGAAGCCATGAGAGCCACTGCCAACGATCTATGTGTATGTGTGTGAGTATGTGCGTATA
>NC_068996.1:15345032-15345673 GCF_001194135.2 Octopus bimaculoides | reverse complement strand
TGTGTGTGTGTGTGTGTGTGTGTGTGTGTGTGTGTGTGTGTGTGTGTTTACACACGGAAAAGGGATCTAGCAATGTGTGTGTGTATAGGTATGTGGGAAGATAGATAGATAAATGAATACATCCATGTGTGTATGTAATTATATATGTATGTATTATATCTTCTGAGTGTTTATTTGTACGTAACATTATGTATTTGTTGCAAAATGGCGAGATATTTGTAGTTCTTGAATGTTTTCTGTTTTATATTTATCAGGAAATAACTGATAGAAAGGGAAAGAAGGAGAAAGAAATATAAGAAAAACAGGAAAGATGAAATAAGTTATAAATAGATGAAGAGATAAAAGGAACGATAATAAAAGAAAGGAAAAATGAAGAAATGAAACTAAATATTGATAAAGAAAAATATATATATATATATGTGAAAAAATACAATATATAAATAAATAAGTAATAATAATAATAATAATAATAATAATAATAATAATAATAATGATAATACGAGCAATAAATAAGAAATAGCGCAGGTTCAAACAATGGAATAAATATGAAATAAAAAAGAAATTTATATATATATATATATACATATATACATACATATATATATATATATACATATATATATACTTACATATATATGTAT
>NC_068996.1:15342230-15344633 GCF_001194135.2 Octopus bimaculoides | reverse complement strand
TATATATATATGAGGGAAATAAAAACGGAAATATCAGAAATCCATGAGGATAAGTAAGTATACATAAAAATAATCGCAACAACTTCATCGTCGTCAAGCAGAACAGCAGCAGCAGCAGAAGAAGAAGAAGAATACGAACACGTAAACTATAGTGGCAAAAACGAACAAGAACAAGCGAAATAAACGTTAACAACAACCACAAGGGGAAATCGCAACATCATAAGAAAGAAAAACGTGATTGAACGATATTGATAGCGTTCATGTACATGAGATAGAGTAACAAAGACAAACAGAAGGAAAACAAAAACAAAACAAAAAAGAGAAAATAAAATAACAAGAAATCGAAATGGCGTCTTAGATAGTACTAAGATATGATTGTATTTGTGTATCAATGCTATTAAATAGTATTCACTGTGCAGAAAATAACTGCTCTGTCTGATTGTCTGTCTATCTGGGTCGATCTGAGGTCTATATTTCACTGTCTGTATCAGTTCAATCTATATCTATCATTCTTTAGCGTTCCCCTTCTCTATAGCATTCTCTCTCTCTCTCTCTCCTTCTCTCTTTTTCTCTCATCTTCTGTTCTCTCTCTCTCTCTTTCTCTTTCTCTCTCACTCTCATACACATTTGATTGAATATATTTACATGTGTAAGTTTGTGGAGCGTATGTGGAAGGTGTGTGCCTTGCGCGTGTCCACGGTTGACTTCTCTGTGTGAGTGTGAGTGTGTGTGTGTGTGTATGTGTGTGTGTGTGTGTGAGAGAGAGAGAGAGAGAGAGAAAGAGAGAAAGCATGTTTCTTGTGAATGAATGTCTATGTGTGTGGATACGTGAATGCGATTATTTGTGTTTCCGAGCTCAGCTACGTATTTTCATATGTATTTACACACAACATGTATATTTACATACAACAATATTTATGCATGTATTTACATACAACAATATGTGTTTACATACAACACGCGCGCATGCACGCACGCAAACGCGTTTTTACTTCAAATTGATATAAGCATACGCACACACATAATCATGTGCATAGTCGTAAATAGATATATATTCATACATATATACACACGTACACTCATACATTCGTACATAACTGGGATATATAACACAGCCTAAATACCAATCTTGAGGAATTAGGCTTCTCAAAACCAGAAAGGAGAAAGCTGATTTGAAGACTACAGATCCAATCCATCACTAGAACTGTAAAAACCTGTAAAACTTCGCAGAAATTTATCATTTGAATATATATATATGAGCATGTCTAGATATGTAACTATATGCATGAGAATACATACATAAAATATACAAATCTGCACATACATACATACAAACATACATACATACAAACATACATACATACATACATACATACATACATACATACATACATACATACGGTGTTGCATACAACAGCTACTAATTAACAAACGTATCCCAGAAAACACTGTAAAAAATCGCAGGAACTTAACCGTAGTGTAGCTTTTGATTGTATACCACATGGTTGAATTATCATGGCCTTACAGTTAGCCAAAGTTCTCCAACCACCTGTGAATTTTATTGAATGCCTGACCAACACTTGGTACATCATTTTCCTTCTACGGAATGATAAGGAATAGATTGAGTCTGAGATTGAGTCTTTCAGGTGATAGTTTGTTAGTGTTGCTCTTCGTCCTCTCATTAAAGCCACTATCGAACCTACTGACAAAACATAGTGGCCATAGAAATGGATCCTGAAGTATCTCACATCTCTTTGTCGACAACCTGAAACTGTATGGGCTTCAATGATAAAAGGAAGAACGGAATAAGGAAATGCTTGCTTGGTTGCGCGCGTGCGTGTGTGTGACAGAATCTCCCATCGAAGAAAATGTATGAGTTGCAGTTATCGCTGAAAAAAATGATTTATCTGATGTATGTGTTGTACATTAGCTCGCTACATCCATCAAATCGACATTTCCTGCAAAGGTGTACAAGTGTATCAAAAGTCAGATATCGAACTGGTCGCACAGCACATAACATGGAAACCATGTGTTTGTATGGCCTACAATGCATACATAAGAATAATTTCGAATAAGAACTAGAAGCAGAGCTAGAGTAACATAAGTCGTGTATTGGCGAAATGATACATCTCCGATCCTGTGATGTTCACCTAGTGATGTTCACCTAGCACAAAAATGGTGATGACCATCACTCCTAGATAGGATTAAAGGTGAGTTATCTCGCCTGTCCACACCCGGCGCTTCGAGAGATTATTCTCCACCGCGCCTTCAGCAGCTCACTGGCAAATGCTGAAAGTATATAAGTTATGTATGTGTAGTTGATGATATGTATGTATGTGTGTGTATGCATGCATACATACATACATACATATATACACACACATATATATATATATATATATA
>NC_068996.1:15339790-15342031 GCF_001194135.2 Octopus bimaculoides | reverse complement strand
TATATATATATATATATATATATATATATATATATATGTGTATGTGTGTGTGTGTATATGTATGATGCATGTATGTATGTGTGTGTATATGTATGATGCATGTATGTGTGTGTATATATATATATATATATATATACACACACACAAGCTTTTATTACATGGTCAGCAAGTCGTGTCCGTTTCTACGATCAGGTTTCTATAATGGATCGGAACGGTTTCATTTTTATATTCACTGTAAATATGATGTGCAGGCGTAATCTTAGGTGCAGGCGTAAATGAAACAATGATATTGATTTCTTTCTTTCTACTAATTAATCACTTTGTAAGAGTGATTGCGTATCAAATGTCTTACGTCTTAATTTTATTTACCTTCAGTCGGTGCAGGGTAATGGCTCTGTGGTTAAGAAGTCCACTACACAGATATGCCATTTCAGATTCGACTGCATTATTTGGCATCTTATGCACCTTCCTTAAGATGTAGACTTAAGCTTTTAAGTGATGGTAGTAAACGCGGAAACTATACTGATCCCCGTCGAACGGACTATATTTATAATTCAATGGTCCAGCTTTGTTTATGCTAATTCTACCTGTGTATACCTGAAAGGTATACCTGTATATGGCATACCCAAGCGCCTTGCACCTTAATTCAATGATGAGATTATTGGATTGGACGAACATTTGGACATTTAAACGTCGAAATTGCTCATCATCATCATATCTGCATATCATACGCTTTATATTGTTATTGCATGAATGAGCAGAAAAAAAGGGCTATCAATGTAGAGGCTACTAAGAAATCATCTAAATGGTTCGGACTGAAAAGGAGTGATTGTCGGAATCAAATGAATGTCGGCTCACACAGCCCTAGGCTCGATCAAGTTAGATTGGGCTCCTTGGATTAGTGGGTGTGTTTTAAGGCCTGAAACACTCATTGATTCCAGTATCGATGTTGTGACTATCGATCTCTCTAATTGATTGCTGTCTTATTTTATCGACTTGGAGAAGGACTGACAGCTTTGACCACTGACAGGGTTTGAATTCAGAATATAAAGGGCGATAGTAAAAACCACAAGGAATTGTTGGTGACAATCTAACGCATGTACCGATCAACTGATACTCTCATTACAATTTATTTTCAAATTACTTAGGAATTAAAGAATTTCGAGAATAAAATATTACATTATGATCAATTACAGTTTCGAATGAAATATTCCGCTTTTCGCATTAACATAATCCTGTGTTTAACTTTAATGTGATTTAATTACATATTGTGGCATTTCGTTACTAAGTGTAATAGTGATATTGAACGCCTGTTTGTAGCATGGGATAAATTACACAACAGAAAAAATGGTGGAAACACTTTCGTTTCTTACATGGAAAATACCTTTTTGAAAGTAATGCAGTGGAATTCTACAAAATGGAAAAGGCTTCCTGAAAAACGATTGCGGCCCATTTCTAGCCATATTTCCGCCGTGGAGAAGCTAGGTATTCTACAAGGACACGCACATACATTCGTACACATACATGCATTACATACATACATACATACACAAAGACACACACGCATACACAATCACATACGTGCGCGCACGCACACGCACGCACATATACACACACGTATATATATTGATGAATATATATATATATTCATGTATATATATAGTATATGCTTTTATTCTTTTATTTTTTACTTCTTTCATTCACTTGACTGAAGCCATGCTGGAGCACCGCCTTAAAGGGATTTAGTCGTAGAAATTGGTTCCGATTATTATTCTTTGTAAACTTCTGTCGTTATCTTTTGCTGAACCGCTAGGTTACGGGGACGTAAACACGCCAATATCGATTGTTAAGCGATGGTGGTGACACACACAGACACAATGACACACTCACATAAATATATGCATATATACATACGACGTGATTCTTTTATAACATACAAGTATATATCATATATTCATACATACATACATACATACATACATACATACATACATGTATACATACATATGTGTGTGTGTGTGTGTGTGTGTGTGTGTGTGTGTGTGTGTGTGTGTGTGTACACGATTAAGCATAGAAATGCAAACAAGGTGGAAAAATAGTACTCGAATACCGGAGGTAGAGTAATGTACTTTTTTATTAAAATGGAAGGTATCTCCACAGACAGTTACTCACTTTTACGTATCCGTGCATCGGACAGTTTGAGAAACTCTGGGTAACTGTTTGTCAGTTTGTGAAGATTCT
>NC_068996.1:15339400-15339780 GCF_001194135.2 Octopus bimaculoides | reverse complement strand
ATATATGTAGATACAAATGACGGACTCTCCCGTCAAAGACGACTTATGAGCGTTCAGCTTTTCGTCGGACGACCTGCGCAAACGATTCGTTTATAGTGATCAAACGTTCGTGCCGTACATTAGCTCACGCTGTCTCCATCAAATCGACCTTCTCTGAACAGGTGCACCCAGGTGTACCACGCCTCAGGCGTCGAAGTGATGGCAAAGTAATGGGAAATACAGTGTTGTGTTCAAGAATACAACGTACCACCCGGTCTAGGAATTGAAATCACGATAGCGAGATCGTGAGTACAACACTCTAGCCACTGATGCATACGCCCTCATAATAATAATAATAATAATAATAATAATAATAATAATAATAATAATAATAATAATAA
>NC_068996.1:15337485-15339117 GCF_001194135.2 Octopus bimaculoides | reverse complement strand
ATCCTTAAACAAACCTTATTCAGGGACCTTTTGAGCGGGATGGGCTACTCGACCTGAAACAAATTCTAACTGGGCCCCACCTGCAAGGTCATGCGCTGTTTATCTTGATATGAGATCACCATGTCGCGCACATATGGTTGTGATGCATGTGCCTGGTGTACCCTTATCAGACAGGTAGTCATGATGGGTATATTGGGCTTCGTATATTTTACCCCAGTGTCACTTTGATGGCATGTACTGCTCTCTCACTCAATAATAATAATAATAATAATAATGGTTTCAAATTTTGCCACAAGAGCAGCCATTCTGCGGTGGGGGTATGATTCGATTACATGCTTCCCCCCACCCGTATTCGAATGGTACTTATTTTATCGACCCCGAAAGGATGAAAAGCAAAGTCGACCTCAGAACGTAAATTTTAACGCAGAACGTAAAGTCAAGCGAAATACCACTAAGCTCGCCGTCTTAAGAATAATAATAATAATAATAATAATAATAATAATGATGATGATGATGATGATGATGATGATGATGATGATGATGATGATGATGATGATGATGAGAATATCAATCCTTTCAGCTATAAACACAAGGCAAGGCTTGAAATTTTCGGGGAGGGGTAAGTCGATTACATCAACCCCAGTTTTTCACTGGTACTTAATTTATCGAACCCGAAAGGATGAACGGCAAAGGCAACCTCGGCGACTCGGAACGTAGGACGGACGAAATACCGCTAAGCATCTCGTCCAGCGTGCTAACGATTCTATCAGCTCGCCGTCTGAATAGTAATAATAATAATAATTTGTAGTGCAATATATGGATTCGTAAAATTCTGTGGCGATAACATCAAAACCGCTCTAGTGGACGCGGCTAGCTTACCACATAGTAACCCAATACGGACGAATATGATGCTGGGTTGTTTGTAAGTGAAATCCAGGAGATCCAGTCTATGAAATTATTTCCTGAGTAGTATACAGACAATAGAATGTCAGGAGACATAAGAGCTGAATATGTTTATTTAACCCGTTGAAATCTGTAGGATTACAGCCGTTTCGCAGCCTTCATCAAGTAATATTAATTTCAGTGTATAATAAATTATTCTACATGTCTGTAGCAACATTCATGCCACACGTTGCACAATACAATTGTACAATTACAAATCAATGCAGATATAGAAGGCGAGCTCTTCAGATTGCCAAAATATCATGATTACACCAATGCTTATACACTTATATGTATGTATGTATGTATGTATGTATGTATGTATGTATGTATGTATGTATGTATGTATGTATGTGTGTATTTGTGTGTACATGTATGTATTAGTATATCTAATAACAATTTGATTCAGCTTGACATTACTTAAACTTCTGTAGACGTAGGATCTTGTTCAAAACGGGGGCACCAGTTTTCATTTATGTTTTATGTAGTGTTTTTGGTACCGAAAGACTTTCAAACTTTGTATACTTATCTATTTTGTGTTATAGAACAGAAAAAAAAATTTGTATTCCAATTTATTTCATGTAAAAAATTGTCTTATTTCGATAATTTCAACCAATCACTGACAAGTATTCAGCTGCTTATACTTACTCCTTTGGCAGTTTAAGCGGTGTAAAGCGTATTTAATCTCCA
>NC_068996.1:15334529-15336931 GCF_001194135.2 Octopus bimaculoides | reverse complement strand
TGTGTGTGTGTGTGTGTGTGTGTGTGTGTGTGTGTGTGTGTGAAGATAGACTTTAAATGGTCCGATGTATCCGTGTTTTTACCTATTTTAGAAGTCTGAGACTGACTAATTTGAACTTGTCATAATCTTTTGAACATGTTTCGTCTTGTCTCACTTACTTCTTTCTCAAGTACTCGATCAAACTGAAAGACAATAACTCGGCTACGACAACCGACGTAACTATTGAAATCAGATCATTGCTTCATTTCCCTCTTCTAGAAATCTTTTTTTCTATACTTTCTGCGAGTTTCAGCCAACGAAATAAAATGAAGGCTTCGTGTCGTATTTTCCCCTATCAATACAAGCATATTTTAATTTTGTCTTTATTAGCTACTCACCAGTATTGCTCGTGATATCTACGAGCATTCTCCATTCCCGGACTACAGTGAGTCTGGTGCAGCTGATGCCAGCTTAAGCAATTGCTGGTCAACCGATGTCCGTACGAAAAATAATGTAAAAACCTGGTCTGAAACAAATGTTGGTTTTGTTAACGATGTCCAGCAATGACATCATGTTGTTAAACATGAAGATTTGATGAAATGATTGTACCAGAGCGAATTTTCCTGAAGGTGTCAATCAATGAGCTATTTAAACAGGAAAACTAAGCCAAGTAATTGTTACAGAGTGAATTTTACTAAAGCTGCCGATGAAACAGATGATGGTTCAAATCGAAATGTATTTCATATCAGCCACACATTTACAAATCTAAAAAAAAAATTGGAAAACGTAAATGATAAACAAGTTTTTAAACATAAATAACCCCTTCTTAATTACTTTTCTTATTCTAAACAAGGCGATAGAAAATTTGCGGCAAACACAAAAACAAGAACAAATGAGATCTAGAGACGCTCGGTATAGAAAAGGGGAGAATGCATATAGATTTTTTTTCTTTATAATTCAACAACTGTTTCTGGGAGCTGGGAATTACGTCATAGTCGTGATGTTCATAATTAGCAAATGGAATGTACAAAAAGTCAAGGACATGCAACTAGTACGTGGCCAGATAGAAACACCGTAAACCGGCTTGCCCTTCAGGAGGAAAACTCGCAACTTTACACACGCGCACGTGCGCGCACACACGTAAACAGCTCAACTTTAAAATGAGGATTCCTCAATACGTTTTAATAGAATATATATTTGTTAATTCTTGTACAACCTAAAAATTGTAAGGGATTTCGACGTTTCAGTTTACCAGCCGTCATTGAATAAACTAATGAAATTTGTGAACCGAATCTTCGATATTGTTAACGTTAAAGCTTCACTTTTATTCTCATGAAAGAAATAAGCTTTTCTCCGATGACATACATTACTATGACCAGCATATTTTGTGTCTTAACCTGCTTGGATGCATTAACAATAAATATGCAAATATTATTTCCAGATCTCGCTGTTGATGGTGCAAACAATGATTTTATATCGATTGGCAGATATAAGCTTCTATCACAAAACTATTTGTTCGCTGGAAATCTAAACAAAAGGACAACTACTTGGCCAGATACAAGGGCCCGAGCTACATCGCGCTGATGAGACACATATCTAAAGACTGGTATGCCAGAATCCACTGCGTCAATGAGCCAAGTGTGTTGAGAGAAGTTTTTCTTTCACGTACATAACAGAAACAGGTATATTTTGAGTTTAAACCAGCCGAAACGTATTAAAGAAGGAATATGTAAATAATTTATATAACTCCTAATATATTTCCCTTAGAAATATTATTGCTCCAACCTGACTTACTTTATTCGTAATTCTTATTTTGAGTGATGTTACCGATAAAAATAGAATTCCTTTCGACCTGAATAATATATCGACTGAGTAGGATTATCAACATATTCCATGATCTATCTGTTAATGAATTAGTCAGTAAAAATACAGGTGTGGCAAGGATTAAGTGCTGTTGCTTGTATCACTCTAGCTGCCTCAAACGCTTGGATGAACACGGTATCAAATTACAATTCCCTTTTCCTAAGTCGTCAATAAAGAATAAATACGTCCCAGCCCCTTTGATCGGTGAAACGGCGAGGGAACAAGTTGACCCAGATTTGTTAATTACTCCATTAAAATGTTAAACAATATAAGCAGCTTTAATGTTTTTGAATTCACCTCAATAGCATTTTAATCGATCAAATATGGGATCGATTGAATGAGCCTAAGTGTTGTATTGCAACATTTTCATGTATGTTATTCTATTTGAAACGTACGTTGGTGAAAAATCATGAAAATTCTGTTCTTTTGTTCCTTTTCTATTATACTATGCGACTATGCAGTGATGTGTGTGTGTGTGTGTGTGTGTGTGTGTGTGTGTGTGAGTGAGTGTGTGTGAGTGTGTGTATGTATGCGCGCGTGCATGTGTGTGTATGTGTGTG
>NC_068996.1:15331360-15333805 GCF_001194135.2 Octopus bimaculoides | reverse complement strand
CGAACTAATTCCTTTTGGAGTATCTTGAAGCACACCCTTATAACGATTAATAACAACATATGAAAACATTGGGTTACAAGTCCTTTTTGGACAAAAAAACTCGGTGTCCACCCGTGGAGCTGAAATTTTTACTCAGTGCTATTCCGACATTCGCGTTTCCAATCTTCGGTGAGTGAAGTTATCAGCTGAAAATGCGTAGGATAAAACTCTGCAATAGGTATTGAGCACTTCCTTTTCTTCATTATGCAATTGATTCTTTGTTGCGAAGCCTGAAAACAAACATGCGCGCATTTGTGTGTCTCTGTATTTTGCTTGAGTGTCTGTGCGTATATGTATGTGTGTGTACGCATGTATAAGCAAGCACACATACGCATACATACAGATACAAACATGCACACATACAGAAACATACGCACACATACACACGTATACATACATATAAACATACATATATACACCCACACACATTTACATACACAGGCACGCACAAACAGACAAGTAACAAAATACAAACGTGTGAAATTAGGTGGTAACACCCCATAGCGCATATAATTAATTTAAAAGAGTATAGAGGTCAAAAATGCGATTCTTCGGTTATCAGAGGTGGTTATTCTCAATGGGGATTATAACTCCAAAATTATTTTAGAACAAAGCTTAAACAAACTTAATTATATAGATTTAATTAATACGTTCTGTGTTACGTTATGGAATTTTCTTTCGCAGACTAATTACAAGACCTCCATCACCAGACGACATATTCTTGAAAGAAACAAACATACAAAAAAGAACGGACTAAGAGGAAGACGGAGGAGAGAGAGGAAGAGAGAAAGTGTGTGTATGCGTGTGTTTTTGTGTGTGTGAGTTTGCGTGTGTAAGAGAGAGAAAGAGAGAGAGTGTGTGTACGTGTGTTATGTGTGTGTGTTGTGTGTGTGCGTGTATGAGAGAGAGAAAAAGAAAGAAGAAAAGAAAGAGTATGTGTGTGTGTGTGAGAGAGAAAGTGAAAAAGACAAAGAGTGTGTGTATGTAAGAGAGAAGAAAGTGTGTTCGTGTGGTTGTGTGTATAAGTGTGTATGTGTAAGCGTGTGTTTTGTGTGTGGGTGTGCGCGTGTGTAAGAGAGAGAGCGTGTGTGTGTGTGTTGTGTGTGTACGTGTGTGTTAGAGCGAGAGGAAGAGAAAGAGTGTGTGTGCGTGTGTGTGAGAAAGAGAGAAAGAGAAAGAGTGTGTGCGTGAGAGGGAGAGGAAGAGAGAAAGAGAGAGAGAGAGAGAGAGAGAGAGAGAGAGAAAGGGAGAGAGAAAGAGAGAGAGGGAGAGGGCGAGAGAGAGAGAGGGAGAGGGAGAGAGAGAGACAGAGAGACACACAGAGAGAGAGACACACACAGAGATAGACAGAGAGAGAGAGAGAGATTATGTCTGCTTATCAACGAATGAGATCTGACTTGTTTGAAATGCGATAGTTCAGTTGTTAGAGTTGCACGTTTTATATACGTGTCATGTCACCAAAAACGACATTAGCAAGACTTGGAAATGAACTCATTAATATTAATTCCTATACACGAATATTATATAATTATTCTGGCAGGTCAATAATGAAATCTCTGCAACGAGATGATTTACCTTCATACAAAGTAATGGTAGTGATGACGGTAGTGGTGGATCTCCGTCGGATTCGACGATGAGAATTCAGTTCTCGAAACAGTAGAATTATCTGCTCCTAAATTAACATGTACGTAACTGGTCATTTCACAGAAACATGTACCTTCCATGCAATTTTTAAGTGGAATCAGCATGATACAGAGTGTGTATGACCAGGGTGTCCTTTTGGGTTAGGGTGCAATCCATCCGACAAGCTTTTCTTCAGTTACTATCTACCCACAGGGTATGAGTCTAAGGCTACAGAGAATTATATATCTCCAAGAAGCCATGCGACAGGATTACATCCGGAACCTTAAACATACGGTTATACTGTGGCTATAGTTATTGAATAATATACAATGCAAACTTGGAAAAACAAAGCTCAAAATATATACAGGATGCGATGGGATAATTGTCGCCATTTTATATCTTTTATTTCGTGTATGCTCATGGATTGTTTTTCATTAAAGTCAAACTACCATAATAAAACACATTATGGTAGTTTTGACTTTAAGAGTCCCCCTAGCGTGAGGCATTTATGTATAGTAATGCCCTTAATATAAACAATATATATATGTATATACACATATATGCGTCTATATGTATTTATGTATGTATGTATGTATATATGAAAATATATATATATATATATATATATATATATATATATAATTGGTATGCCATCTCAAGCGTATTTTGAAAGTCTCATCGATGCTAGCATTGGGGGAATTTCATGTGCAATTATAGTAATTACAGATACTCACGCGCGCATGCGCGCGCCCACGCACACGCACGCACAAATGCACACAAACA
>NC_068996.1:15327842-15331118 GCF_001194135.2 Octopus bimaculoides | reverse complement strand
AAATAAATAAATAAATAAATAAATAAAAGGGAGCAAGGGTGTACGGAAGTGCAGAAATAACCAGAGACTGAATTAGTAGAAAGGAGAAAAATGAATATTTATACATACACATACATACCCATATATACATACTTACATATACACACACAGTCATACTCACACGCACATAGACATACACATGCATTCACGCACATACACACAACACACACTCTCACGCACACATATACTAACATATACATACGCTCGAACACACATATACGCTCACACACACACATATACACCCACACATGCATACACTCGCACACAGATACACTCGCACACACATACACACTCATGCACACACACACACACTCACACACATACACTCATACACACACATAAACTCACACACACAAACACATACACACTCATACACACACTCGTGCATACATACACTCACACACGCACATGCACTCACACACACACACACATATACTCACACACATGCACTCACACACACATACACGTACATACACATACACACACATACACTAGCACACACATACACAGACATCTA
Organism: Octopus bimaculoides; assembly: GCF_001194135.2. Lineage (NCBI taxonomy): Eukaryota > Metazoa > Mollusca > Cephalopoda > Octopoda > Octopodidae > Octopus > Octopus bimaculoides. The sequence continues at coordinate 15,330,562 of NC_068996.1, read as the reverse complement.
GAGAGACAGACGCAGTATGAGAAGTGAGGCTGGAGAAACGGAAAAACAAATAGAAAGAAGGAAAGATGCATAAAAAGAAAAAGAGGAAAGAGAGAGAGAGAGAGAGAGAGAGAGATAGTAGAAGAGAGAGAGAGAGAGAGAGAGAGAGATAGTAGAAGAGAGAGAGAGAGAGAGTAGAAGAGAGAGAGAGAGAGAGAGAGAGAGTAGAAGAGAGAGAAAATGAGTGAGAGAGAGAGAGTGAGTGAAACACCAGTCTTTATTTCATTTGATATATTAGGATGGAATGGTTTTTGTGATGTGATTCTAAGTAAGTGACTGCAGAATGGCCAAGGATAGAATTGGACAGGAATTAAAGGGCTTAGCAGAGCATATGTCATAGAAATAAGACTGAGTCGCAGACTATTCACCAGAGAATAAATACTACAATGGAACTTCGAGACCTTTTTATGCACACATAACGTTGCCATTTGTTTCGATGTTTGATTATTATTTTATTTTCTTCCCATGAGTTTAGCAAATTTTTCCTCGACCGCACACCCAGTCCCCTTCACCGCAGCACGCACACACACACACACACACGTGCTTAGTGATACAGATTGCCTTAATATAAACTTTCGAAGTTGTAGACAATTCTTGGTAATTCTGTGGATTTTTCGTCAATACCATTTTTCCTAGCGAAGTATACGCGTCGGTCACTGTATAAGAGAACCACCACCACCATCACACCACCCATCACCCTTGGCACATACGCGCGCGTGCGCAACTCCATCACCTCGCTCGATTCTCTTCTAGTAGGGAATAAAATGCCTAGGATAGCTGGAGACGATCGCCGATCGATTCCATTTCCGACAGCGAACTGTGCTGAGTCATATAGAAGAAAGTTCATTCGCGAAGAAATAATAATAATAATAATAATAATAATAATAATAATAATAATAATAATAATAATAATAATAATAATAATAATAATGATTATGATAATAATGATGATGATGATACTGATGACGATGATGATGAGGATGAGGATGATGATGATAATAATAATAATAGTAATAATAATAATAATAATAATAATAATAATAATAATAATAATAATAATAATAATTATTATTATTATTATTATTATTATTATTATTATTATTATTATTATTATTATTATTATTATTATTATTATTATTATAATGAGGGAAAGGGTAGAGAGATTTGATCAGTTGCCAAGACTGTATCGAAGTAGAGGAAAACAGCCTAAAAAGGTCAGCGCAGTTAAAACTGAAAATTCTGTAACGAAAGAAAATTTCAAACAAGAAATGAACAAAAGAAAAATTGAAAATGCATGGAAGGAAAAGAAAATATACAGTCAGTTTGCAAGAGATGTGAAGGCCATGCAGAAGACAGAAGACAGATACAGAGGACCGGTGGCTATGGGTGAGGAAGAGTGACCTGAAGATAGAGACAGAAGCACTCATATACGCAGTTCAAGAACAAGTATTAAGGACCAACTATATGAAGTGCAGAATAGACAACACTACCGACAGCGTCAAATGCAGATTGTGTAATGAGAGGGGTGAAATGGTTTGGCACATCGTTAGCGAACGCCCGAAACTAGCACAATGCGAATATAAAAGACGCCATGACAATGTGGCAAGAATGATCCATTGGGAGCTCTGTGAAAATCAGGACCTACAAAAAACAAAGAAGCGGTAATAGTAAACTCCAGAAGGAGTCACAGAAAATGAGAATTGCAAAATCCTGTAGGATGTAATGATCCAGTGCGATAATCCAACCAGACATCGGAAACCGGACATTGTTGAAGTGAATAAAAAAGAAAGCACATGCATGATAATCGACATAGCATGCCCCAGTGACAACAGGATCAATGTAAAAGAAGAAGAAAAATAAACAACTCTGACGATTTAAAGTGGGAAATACGAAGCTGGTATTCAATGAAGATGAAGAGAGGAGACGTGATACCAATAGTAATTGGTGCACTTGGAAGTATCAGCACTCAACTACCAACACAGCCGAAAAAGATTGGTTCAAGTGTTAAGGAAGAACACCTACAAAAATCAGCATTGCTTGGAACTGCAAGAATTCATCGCAGGGTTCTTGAAGCATGACCAGTAAACAAGTGTCACCTTAGTCTGCTGGCTGTGGACAGCTGACACTTTCCATCATACCCAGCAGAATAAGCTGTAAGTTTTCAACACATAATGATACTAATAATAATAATAATAATAATAATAATAATAATAATAATAATAATAATAATAATAATAATAATAACAACAACAACAACAGCAATCGTTTCTACTAAAGGTACAAGGCCTGAAATTTTTGGCGGGGTAGCAGTCGATTACATCGACACTAGTGTTTCACAGGTACTTACTTTATGGACCTCAATGAATGGCAAAATCGGCGGAATTTGAACTCAGAACATAGCGACGGGAGAAATACCGTTAAGAATTTCGCACACCGTGCTAACGACTCACCGCCTTTTCATAATCATAATGATAACAAAAACAACAGTAAAAATTACAAAAGTAGCAACAACAGCAACAATAGCAATGATAGCAACCACAGTAACAATAGCAACATGTAGAAGATTAAAACAAGAACAACAGAACATCAAGAGTGACAATAACAATAGTAACAACTTTACAATAAAACAAGTAAAAATGTCTTCTTATACCGGCATACATATACATACATACATATATATA
>NC_068996.1:15326178-15327224 GCF_001194135.2 Octopus bimaculoides | reverse complement strand
TATAGATAGATAGATAGATAGATAGATAGATAGATAGATAGATATTCTGTTGTGTCAGGGGAGAGTCATTTTCTTTTTGTGCCTTGTAATTTAATACACTCACCGGTAAAAGAGTCAAGACTACTGAAAATGTTGCAAGACACATCGAAAATTTTAGGAAAATAAAAAAGAAATAAGTGAAAATTTTACCGGTGAGTGTGTTAAATTATAAGGCACCAAAAGAGAATGACTCTCCCCAGACACAACAGAATATGCTTCAACACACGAAATCACATAAAAAATCTTGCAAACCAAATCCAAAAACAAAATATATATACGTCGTACATACATTTATAGAGTTGTATATTTCAGTTTGTACTTGTGTCTTTTATTTGGCTATTTATTCATTAACTTATTACTTCATTTTAACTTATTTTCTGTGTATGCAAATATCTATAGACAACAACCAAAATATATTCTAGCAACCAAAATAAGCGAAACGAAGATTAGAGAACGAAGTACCTTTTGATAAGTCATCTGACGAGGCACATCTACACCGAATGATGAACCACGATTATTTGTATAGCATCTCACCTACGATGCTTCATCAGTTTATTGAAAATGTGATCCGTAGTGCGTTTGCATACGTTGCAAGTAACCTATGAGCTAGGCTTAACAAATCGTTCAGCACTGTTATCACAGGAGCAAATTAAATCAAGGCATATACTCTCAGTCCCCTCTGCGTCAATACTTCTGCATTGACAATGATAAAAGATTTCGAACTTTTGTTGATGCATTATTTTCTTTTATTCTTTTACTTGTTTAAGTCATTTGACTGCGGCCATACTGTAGCACCACCTCGAGGGGTCTTAGCTGAACAATTCGTCTCAAAATTTATTTTTTAAGCCTAATACTTTTTCTATCGGTCTCTTTTGCCGAAGCGCTGGATACGGAGCATAAGCACACCAAGACCGGCTGTCAAGAGGTGATGGGGAACAGACACAGACAGCCAGACACATAGACAAACACACACACACTCATATATGTGTGTGTGTGTGTGTGTGTGT
>NC_068996.1:15322029-15325692 GCF_001194135.2 Octopus bimaculoides | reverse complement strand
GAAACGTACCTCTCCAAGAAGATGAAATGCAATTAAAAATAAAGTAATGAAAATGGAAAATATATACAAAATAAATGAATGTATGCAAAAATTAGAAAGATTCATCCATTTTTAAATATTTTATACTAAAAAATATGAACGGAAAACAGGCACTCGCGAATATAAATGTCGGACGATACAAAGGGAGGTAATTTACTTTAACCAGTCAGGTATTTTTAATGATACGAGGGGCCAAATAGCCACTGAGTTATATATTCTATAATTCATTTTCTCTGTAAACTGAAAGCAAAATTAAAAATAACAAAATTTGCATGCGTCTTAAACATATTTACTCTATTGTTTTATAATTATTTCTGTCGTATATTACATCATCATAAAATGGGTGAAGATAAAGTGACTGCACACCAGGTAGCCCGAAAACTAACACTAGCCCTAACCCTAACGCTAACCCTAACACTAACTGTAACCCTAAAACTAGCCCTAACCCTAAAACTAGCCCTAACCCTTAAACTAACCCTAAACCTAAACCTAAAATTAACCCTAACCCTAACCCTAACTCAAACCCTAAAACTAACCCTAACCCTAACCTTAAAACTAACATAAACGTTAACGTTAACCCTAACCCTAACTCTAACCCAAACCCTAACCTTAACTCTAACCTTAACCCTAACAACTAGTCCTAACTTTAACCCTAAGATTAACCCTAACCCTAAAACTAGCCCTAGCCCTAAAACTAGCCATAACCTTAACCCTAAAACTAACCCTAACCTTAACACTAACCCGAACCCTAAAACTAACCCTAACACTAAAACCAACCCTAATGCTAACACTAACCTTAATTCTAACCCTAATAGTAACACAAACCCTAACCTTAACACTAACCCTAACCCTAAAACTAACCCTAACCCTAACCCTAAAACCAACCCTAACCCTAAAACTAACCCTAACCCCAACGACTGTGCACAGTAAAAAAAATCTGATTAAAAATAATCAAGAATTTGCGAACGATATTGTGGAGATCCTCCCCTTGTATCGTCCGAAATGTTTGTTTATATTTGCGAGTGCCCGTTTTCCATTTGTTTTATTTTTAGCATAAAATATTTAAAAATGGATGTATCTTTCGAATTTTTTTGCATACATCATTTATTTTGTATACATTTCCCATTTTCTAACTTTTTTAAAATTGCATATCATTTTCTTGGAGAGATGCGTTTGTACCGGAGCTCCAAATCCACTCACAAGGATTTGGTCGACCAGAAGCTATAGAAGAAGACACTTGCCGAAGATGCCAAGCAGTGAAACTGAACCCGGAACCATGTGGGTGGAAAGTAAGCTTCTTACCACACAGCCACACCTGCGGCTATGAATTTGTTAATTTGCTTTTTTAAAAAAGGCATTTAATTATATTTGTCGGATTTTATCGGATTTCTTTCGCTATTTTTCCACATTTCATAAATGCCCCACATTTCATAAATGCCCCACATTTCATAAATGCCCCACATTTCAAAATACTCACGAGCGGACTTTCATTAGATTAAAATTTTTCAATCCATATTTTTTTAAACATCTATCTACCCCCATATTGTACCTTTGGAACGCAACCCACCACTACTGTTTTCCTCTTCTTTTTTTATTTGTTGTTATTTTTCGCCATGTAGTTTTCTATATTTTGAAACACTTGTTATTTGTAATTTTACAGAAAAAAAAAAAAAATTGGAAAAGCTGTCATGCATAAAATTGGAATTTCTCTGGGTTTTTTTTTCTTTTCAAAAAGGGGGCGGACTTTAATCTTGAATGAAAATGAGGAAGTACGAGATTTTTCTCTAAACATGCGTACTACATGTGTTTAAAAATGTAGAACGTTACACTATTTAATATATTATAGCATTCCACATAAACAGTGCAACCAAATTTAGCTTACAGTAGATTCCCTTTTAGAAAGCATAAGTTTGTTTCTTGCTTATGTTTGTTTCGTCAAATATTAACCTTTGGTTCAAGAGCTATTATTTCTAAGACAACTAGCAACACATGAAAATGTAGCCAGTGTTTTGTTTTTGAGCAATAGATGAAGCACCATCGATGGTAGATTGAAATCGTTGCTTCATCAGTTTATTGAAAATGTTGTAGCTAGTGCTTAGACACATTACAAATAACCTGTGTGGTGGACTTAACAAATCATTGAACACTGTTATCACAACAGTAAATAAAACCAAAGCAAATGCTCTCAATTCCCTTGTTTCAACAGCTCTGTGTTGAGAATGATAAAGATTTTAAACTTTTGTTGTTGCATATAGAAGTTCGATGGATGATAATGGGAAACCGCCTGGAATATTCAAATTCCCCTTTTTAAGTTGTTGAATTCTTGCAAGATTCTAATTCTGTTCTTTGTGATGAACGAAGAAACATGAAGCAAGACTGACAAAGCTCAGTGGAATTAATTTGCAACTGCTAGGAAATAAGCTTAAACTTCATCAATGTAAAACCAGCCCTCTTCAAGTTTCTGTCCAAGTTAAAGTTATTCGAGTGTAATATAAGCCGTCGTGAGTCTTCCAGTTTCAGGGCCTCTCTGAATTGGGGATGGAAAACTGCATATCAGATGACATTCAACTGGTTTCATTTTAAAATATTGAGCTGAGGTCAAAGTTAAAAAAATTTCAGGACTTTTTGTTGTAAAAGGAAATTTCTAACTGCTACCCTGCACTGTGGATCAAAGTCACGATGTAGTTTATTGCCTTCCCAGCATCATATTCAGTAGAGCAAATCTCCAGTACAGCTTCCAAGCTTCTTTCTAAGCAAAGTAAAAGCAGACAGAAAATTATTGAAGGCGGGGATCTGAAATTACTTCTAAGTTTCTTTCAACCTGATGTTGAGAAGATGATATCCCTACACAAAGTACATTCTACGCATTAAGAATACGAAAACAATGTTGTTACAGGTAAATCTTCTCCTTTAAACTGTAAAATCAGTAAAATAGTGGGTTGACTAGATGAAGTTTTATTAGCGAAATACAGTTGTTTTGAATTTGCAGTAGAAAGAGATCTGTGTTTATAGTGATGTGTGTATTTTATTTATTTTTCTGGGGTGGGGGACACTAGGAATGCAGATTGGGAGCCAAGGGGGCGGCAGTCCAAGAAAGTTTGGGAACCACTGTCCTATACAACCCCAATTTAATTGTTTACGATTATGAATTGAAACAACAAAAATTTTAAAACAATATTAAGTTTGGATCTGATCTACCATAAAACTCACGATCTGCTCCAGGTGTTTGTACAGAATGTGAACATGATCAGATAACTTTTGCCTCCAACTGAGAGACTCATATTTGCTGTACTGCTTTCCGATTAAAGTCATTAAATTAATCTACTGCTTTCTTGGTATGTTTCTCCTTTGTCTCGGGTTCTAATTTAACATTTTGTACTTTTTGTCAATTTATAAAATTTACTTTTCGAGTATAGTTCAAACATTTTGAAAAACAATTAATTATAACCTTTTTCTTTTACTTTTGCTTCAAAAATTATTTTTTGCCTGTAAAACGTATTGATTGTAAAAAGAATGGGCTAACATAATATGCAAATGGAGGAATGATAATACTCCTAAAAAGTACAGTACAAAAAGGAAAACTATAAAATATTGCACCTAATTTTCCCTTTGCGGAGCCGGGTA
>NC_068996.1:15318885-15322019 GCF_001194135.2 Octopus bimaculoides | reverse complement strand
GAGAAGACGTGGGTACATTAGACAGCTTGTTTGTCATGGGTTCAAATCAAAGGGATATGTGCATGTCTGGGATCAAATCCAATGATTTATGTTGAATCTAATAAAGATTAATTTTGTGCAGTTTGGGCAAGAAAAGTTTGTTAGTCAAGCTTTATAGAAGACATGAATGTTGAAAGAGAGAAAGATATTTTGGGCATCAAGACCTCGAGTATGTTAGTTCCCCAGAATTTCATGGTTATAGAAATCGATTTGTTGTCTCTAGTGGAGATATACTTTACTTTCATAGTGGGGAGAAAGTAAACTTATCCCTCAAACCTCTACATCACATATATCTCAATATTTGGGGGTTGAAACTACTGCCTAGGAGACTTTGAATGCATCTTTGGTCGGTCTTCGCCTTTAAATGAGCACACATTTTTTTTATGTGCTTAAACGTGAGCTTACATAAGGATGGAAAACACGAGAGAAATGTAGCTGAATTGTTTTCTTTAATCTTAAAAGACAGGTTGTATTTTCATCATATATGATAGCTTGAAGCCCTTCCCATCGTTCACCCAAATTTTATTTCATAGAATGTAAATATAGGAAGGTTCATTTAGACTTTTCTCCAAAGGACATTTAGATCATAAGGCGGGGGAGGATATTTTTTAATTTTGTTCCAACTTCAACTGAAATATTTTTAAACTTCTACTTTTTGTTCTGTACTTTTTGCGTTTGCACTTATTTCTAGTACACGTATGCATATACTTGAGATTAATTCGTTAAAGAAATTGTTTTATGCAATTTACTAAGAATCTTAGAACTTTTCTTGAATAAAACTTCTCAATGAAATTTATAGAAACATGAAGAAGGGAGCAGTTATGTGTCTGAACATGAGACAAACAAACTAGGGGCGGAAAGGACAGAAAGAAAATTTCAGATAACAAACTGTGTGAGATGGCGCGAAACAATAAATAAATAAATAAAAAGTGACATGAGGGAACCTACTATGGGGAAAAAAATGACAGTCAGAGGAGTACAAGCGAGTGCATGATAAAAACATGCATTTCAGCTGTTGGGTCAATAAGAGCAATTTTCTTGTCTTCAACAAATCACAAACCAAGATTAACTAGGATTAATGTTACGTATATCTATCAGTGCAACCAATCTGTATTTCTGTTTAAAGCAGACATCTTCTGTGTTTATCTTCTTGACAGAATGTATTGTGTCCCTGTCCAATATACGGATGCCTCCAAGTTCGAGTTGCTTTATTGCTTTATAACAATCTTTAACATAGTTTTCTGATGGTGAAACTGATTGTATTTCCAAAATGCTAATGAGTTATCCGGACGAGGAAATTATAAGCAGTGGCTGACCAATAATCTCAAAGGATTTTTCCAATGTAATATCAACAGTTTTAGATTTACCAAAATAATCTTGTTTCCTTATTTCCTTCAGCCTCATGGGAAATAGCAATTATTTCCAAACTGTAACCAACTGCGAATGTCACAGCGGCATTTTACAGACAGCCTCTTGACCTGCTAAATATAGAAATAAAAGCTAAATACCCCTCACAAACACCCTATCTTATTAAATAGGGGGAGAAAATAATGCAGGATAATGTTCTGAATAAACAATATCTGGAAAAAAAAAAAAAAGAAAACATGGTGGCTAGAGATGGAATGTCTATGATCATCTACTTGCCTGAACAAGCCTACCTTGGGGTTAAATAAAAACAATAACAACAAAGCTCAAGTCAAACTAAGGAGGAAGCCACTGGAGAAAGAGCAGTCAAATGCCCATAAATTACAAGCTTTTGTCTTAGATAACCTAGGATACATTAAATAAGGTGATCCCTAAAGTAAAAAAAAAAAAAAAAATCCTGAATGATCAAGTTTAAAACACTTTTGATCGATCTCGGGGTTTATTTTAACGGTGTTCGCTTGGAGAAAGAAACAACGCAAACAAACCTAAGGTTGATGGAATATAAAGTTGTTTCCAAAAAGAAGCAATGAACTCTTCCAAAATAAATTCACTGTTCCTTTCCCTGTCCTTACCTGCTCAATCTTGATATTTATTTCTTGATTTCTTCTTGTTATTTATATATTTTTTTTTATCTAAAGACAGCAAGCTGGCAGAACGTTCTTTACGTTCTGAGTTCAAATATCGCCGAGGTCGACTTCGCCTTTCATGCTTTCGCGGTCGATAAATTAAGCACCAGTTGTGTACTGGGGGTCGATCTAATCGACTGGCCCCCCTCTCCCAAAATTTTGGGCCTTGTGCCTAGCGTAGAAAAGTATATATTTATTTATCTATTTCGTTTTTACAACATTAAAATTACGCACAGCAATATTACAAATTCTGGCGGAAATGTGGAGACTGTAATCTCGCTTTCTTACACTCTCACTGTTCCTTTCTCTCTCCTCCTCTCTCTCTTTCTCTTTCTCTCTCTCTCTCTCTCTCAATTTTCTCTGTGTGTGTGTGTGTATGTATTTGTCGACCCCACAATGATTAAAAGCAAAGTCGACCTGTGCAGGAATCGATCTTTGACTGTAAAAAGCCGGAACAAATACCACAACGTATTTCTTTCGATGCCGTAATGAATTTACCATTCTACGGTTATGAAGTTACAAAGGATGTTTCGCAGCCATGTGATTTCGAGTTTTGTCCAGCTGCGTAGCATCTTGGGCACCGGGACCGATCAATGGCTTGTAAGTGAATTCGGTAGACGGAAACGATGCGGAAACCCGTCGCATATATATATGTTTGATTAGAAAAAAAAAACAAAAAAATTTATTCATGGATTATTACCTTTTGGTGTGAGTGAAGTAAATATAACTTTTTAGTTGATTTATTCTTTATTTGTTTACCCGCTTTCTCAACTTTTTCAGCATGACATATTTTTACTAATTTAAAATATTTTATAGATTTTTAGTCACTTTTTGATGGGACGTTCCTATACGTCTTTTTTTTTTTCGTATATATGTTTATTTTTTACCTTTAGCGGTTTTCTGTATTTGTATGTCTTATATATTTTATATTTTGATTTATATATTTACGAAAGCCATGGTAATATTTATCTATGTATGATGTATGTTAGAGGTTTGATACAGTATATAAAGTCGTTAACTCATTTTAATGTTTAATTATCATTG
>NC_068996.1:15317421-15318755 GCF_001194135.2 Octopus bimaculoides | reverse complement strand
GAGAGAGAGAGAGAGAGAGAGAGAGAGAGTAGTAAATATATAGTAAATATATATATGTATGTGTGTACATATGTATATATGAGTGATTTTTTGCATTTGTTTTTGTCCCACCACTATCGCCTGAAAACTGGTGTTGGCTTGTTTACGTCCCCGTATCCTAGCGGTTCGGTAGCAAGAAACCGATAGAATAAGTACAGACTTTAAAAAAAATATATAGAATTTAGTGCGGTCAGTTTGTTTGATTAAACCCTTCAATGCAGTGCCCCAGCATGACCGCAGCCCAATGGCTGAAACAAGTAAAAGCTAAAGTGTAGAACTGGAATTATCGGATTTGTTAAATTTGAAAGAATGTCTTTGCGAGCTTTCTCATATTTGTATTTGATATGAAGCAAAGCTACTTTCCTGGTAGCGATTTAACGGTCTGGACGTTGTAGCGTTAGTTTTGACCACCACACTGAATTGATGGGTACGTTTTGCGTTTTAAAAAACTCGAAGGCAGCAGAGCTAGCTGTTGAAATGGTGCAAATTCTGGAGATAATTAAATGATGATGTGTAGATAAATGATGGTGTAGTCTAATAGTAGAAATAGCATGCCATGCGATGAACATTCTCCTAAACGGGACAGAGTAAGAAAATCACTAATAAAGCACCAGCATAGATGGATGCAGCAAGAAAATTCTAATTTCTAAGCCAAAATATCTTTTATTCGTCATTAAACATTTCAGCACAAAAAGCATTGTAGATGAATTAAAATAGAGGCCACATACGGGCCAAAGGTTACTTACTATTGAGGGCCCTCTAGCAATAGTGACCAGCATCAAGAAAATCCATTATTGGTTTAAAATAGTTAAGAAAAGGAACCAATTATGAAACGCTTCATGGTGTTTGTTTGCACATCCACTACATGCGAAAGTAATAGTTGGATGACAATTTGACATCAACTTAAAAGAAAATTTATAACCAAACACTTTCTATATTTTTTCACTGATCTGTATCTTCTTCCTGTATGTATGCTTGTGAGTTTGAATGTATGTATATACTATGCATGTGTGTGCGAATAACACATACACACACACAAGCACACACAAGCACACACACACACACACATACACACACACACACACACACACACACACACACATATATATATATATATATATGTCAGTGCAGGCGCGTGTGTTTGTGTGTACACTCGGATATAAAAGACGCGTGAATAAAAAGTTATCTTAATGTGATCAAATATAAGAAGGAAGTAGAAAACTGCAATGGCGAATAAATATTTCCTTTCTTATATATTGTGTGTATTTTGAGCCTATGAATGTATGTATGTATAT
>NC_068996.1:15314072-15315700 GCF_001194135.2 Octopus bimaculoides | reverse complement strand
CTGTTCGCACTACCCTAGTAATTGTTTAGCCAATCATCGCTTCAGCAAGCGATAAAACCAATAACAACAACAACAGCAATAATAATAATAATAATAATAATAATAATAATAATAAGAAGAAGAAGAAGAAGAAGAAGAAGAAGAAGAAGAAGAAGAAGAAGAACAATAATAAATATAATAATAATTATTATATTAATAATAATAAATATAATAATGATATTAATAATAATAAATATAATAATAATAACAAAATTATTTTATTACCTTGGGGATTTTTTTCTTAAATTGTCGTTAAATTTACACTCCCAGTGGTACCGGGCTGGAAAAAATAGGCGGGAAAAACCATTATTACAACGTTTCTGTTAAATCAAAAGCAAAGCACTATTTCAGAAATGCACGCAACTTCAGTTTTTATCAACATTGCTTAAAATATGCAATAACGAAAGTGCATATAATAACATCGATTATATCGAAATCTTGTGTAGGTGGGTAGGTGCGTGAAGTTTTTAATATTTCTGTGTGTGAGTAAAATCTTCCTTTAAACGAAAGATGCTTAAAGAAAATATTTATGAAGAAAATACATATTAAAAAGAAAAAAAGTATGTAGGTTACATTTATCGTAGGAGTTTATAAAAGACGAACGAATAAAGAATTATCTTAATGTGATCAAATTCATGAAGGAAGTAGAATGCAATAGAGTACAGATATTTTCTTCGTTTATGAGAGGGGTAGGCGTCTAAATTCAATTCAGTTTGGTTCAAATTATTATTATCATTGTGAGCAGGCAGCAAAAGAGTTCATCTCTAGGTGCAGAAACAATAACACGTAAGAGTAACAACAACAACAATAATAATAATAACAATAATAATAATAATAATAATAATAATAATAATAATAATTCTTTCTTTATTGGCCACAAGGGTTGTGAATAGCATTTACGACAATACTAAAAAACATGATAGTGGGGAATAACATAAAAAATGTGTAAACGATTGAAGCAATAACAATGAACGAAAAGTTTTAGCCAATTCTACAAAAGTGGGTAAAAGCGCCACCCAGGGACAACCAAGGAACCTCACAGATCTAGAATTCCATACTTCTCAGGAGTATGAAGATAATAATGATAATCATGATGATTATCTTTATTTCTTTTATCGGGTACAATGGCCTACCACATTGAGAATTATTTCAAAAGGCGGAATACAGCGCATAAAATGTAGGGTTTTCATTGGTCAAAAGAGAAAATAGCAACAACGATAGTAATAATAATAATGATTTCAAATTTTGGTGCAAAAGCCAGCAATTTCGGGGGCGGCGATAAACCGATTACATCTACCCCAGTGCTCAGCTGGTACTCATTTTATCGACCCCTAAAGAATGGAACGAAAGCTGACCACGGCAGCATTTGAACTCAGAATGTGAAGACGATGGAAATACCGCTAAGCATCTTGCACGGCCGGCTAACAATTCTGCCAAGCACGCCACCTTAATAATAATAATAATAATAATAATAATAATAATAATAATAATAATAATAATAATAATAATAATAATAATAATAATAATAGTAAGAAGAAGAAGAAGAAGAAGAAGAAGAAGAAGAAGAAGAAGAAGAAGAAGGAGGAGGA
>NC_068996.1:15311249-15313586 GCF_001194135.2 Octopus bimaculoides | reverse complement strand
TCCCTTTACCTTCGGGAGGAGTAACATCAATCCTTAAATGCTAATAATAACAATAATAATAATAATAATAATAATAATAATAATAATAATAATAATAATAATAATAATAATAATAACAATAATAACAACAACAACAACAACAACAACATAAATGTCTTTGTTGTATTACATGAAACTATTTTGCTACTTCCCACCCCAAGCTTTCAGTCAAACTATAACATCTCTTATCCTTCACTCGACCCAGGACATTGGGTGTTTCTCCGTAAGTGACTGTAACAAACACGCAGATTTAAAGTAAAGGATAATAGTAATAATGATTTTAAATTTTGCCATAAGGGCAGCCATTTTGGGTGAGGCAATGAGTCGATACTTAATTTATCGACCTCGAAAGGATAAAAGGCACATCTGACTTCGGCGAAATTTGAACTCAGAACGTAGCGCCAGACGAAATACTGCTAAGCATTTCACCCGAAGTGCTAACGATTCTTCCAGCTTGTCGCCTTAATAATAATAATAATAATAATAATAATAATAATAATAATAATAATAATAATAATAATAATAATGATAATAATAATAATAATAATAATAATCCTTTCTACTATAGCCACAAGGCCTGAAATTTGTGGGGAGGTGACTAGTCGATTTCACTGGCACTTAATTTATCGAACCTTAAAGGATGAGGGCAAAATCAACTCCGGCGGAATTTGAAGTCAGAACGTAACGACAGACGAAATACCGGTAAGCATTTCGCCCGGTGTGCTAACGATTCTGCTAGCTCGCCGCCTAATGATAATAATAATAATAACAATAATAATAATAATAATAATAATAATAATAAGAAGAAGAAGAAGAAGAAGAAGAAGAAGAAGAAGAAGAAGAAGAAGAGGAAGAAGAAGAAGAAGAAGAAGAAGAACCCACATTGCACAACCCGAGAATTGGTAGAAAGCTTTATAAGCACCTGGTAAAAGCTTGGGTACACAAATCGCTACGATGTTTGGGTACCACATGATTTGAGTGAGAAGAACCTTTTGGATCGCATTTCCATCTGTGATTCGCTTTATAAACGGAATGAAAACGCGCATTTTTTAAAGCAAATTGTGGCAGGTGATGATAAATGGATTATCTACCAAAATGTTCAGAGAAAGCGATCCTGGAGTGAGCGACATGAGCCACCCTTAGCCACCCCAAAAAGCGGGCTTTCACCCTAAAAGAGTCTTGCTTTGTGTCTGGTGGGATTGGAAAGGAATTCTGTACTATGAGCTTCTCCCAAGGAACCAGACAATTAATTCTGAGAAATACAGCACACAACTAGAAAAGTTAAAAGCAGCAATTCAAGAGAAACATCCAGAATTTTCAACAGGAAGGGTATTGTTTTCCAACATGATAATGCAAGACCGCACGTTTCTTCGGGAACCAGACAAAAATTGCTGCAGCTCGGCTGGGATGTGTTACCCCACCCTCCATATTCACCAGATATTGTTCCTTCGGATTTTAACTTATTCAGGTCTTTGGAGAATAGTCTTAATGGTAAAAATTTCAATTCCTTGGATGACGTTAAAAGATACCTAGATGAATTCTTTGTCATGAAACCACCTCAATTCTTGGAAGATGGTGTTTTCAAGTTAAAGGAAAGATGGAGACGCATTGTGCAACAAAATGGTTCATATTTGGTTGATTAAAAATGTAATGGCAAGTATTTATTGTCCTTTAAAAATCGGCACGAACTTTCCGGACAACCCAATATAATATAATTAATTCGTTTTCATTATTTACAATTCTAATACGCACAAAGAATTTTATTCAATTTGCTGACTACGCATATGTATTTTCAGTTCTCAAAGTGTTTTACACAATCGATTACAGGTTGCACACATCGGACTTACATTACTTCGAGCAGTGTGAGCACGAAGATGCCTAGTTAAAGCAGCTTCTGAAATGGCGGCAAAGTCAGAATTACAACAATGTTAGTTTACAAGATTACTCATATTTTGATAATTTTACTTTCTGTTTTCATGCAACTAGTTATGGTGATGAAGTATTTGTGCTTCTAACTTTGCTAGTCTTATGTAGGACCATCTTCTTCAGTCATTTCGGTTTTTGCAATGTCCTCTCAATCTTTAGTTTTAATGTCGAGGTTTTTTAAATTATCTCTAAATTTGTCTTTATACCGTCGTAAAGGTCAACCATCCTCATCATTCATCCGTAAAACGTGACCACATCACCTCAGTTTGGGTGCTATTTAAGAAAGATTCCAGCCCCGGTGTGTATGTGTGTGTGTGTGTGTGTGTGTATGTGTGTGTGTGTGTGTGTGTGTGTGTATGTGTGTGTGTGTGT
>NC_068996.1:15307158-15310421 GCF_001194135.2 Octopus bimaculoides | reverse complement strand
TTTACTTCCATTTTCTTTTTGTGTGTTATGTTAAAACTTCTTGTTCTTTGTTATTATCTTCTATTGCATAACGCATATTTCATTCAATTCCTACATTATTTAATTTTGTAATTTTTATGCTTTCAAATCTAGAAATCGCAATCTTTTTCTTTTTCTTTATTATCATTAATTTTTTTTTTTTTTTTTTTTTATTAACCGGTCCTTTCGGTCTTTTAATAATTTTCTGTTCATGAAACATATTTCTTCAGAATGACTTGTAAAATGAAAATATCTTTTAAAGAACTTTTCATTGTCTTCAAGAAATAACCTCCGATAATTAATACGATTGTTCTGTTTTCATCAGACTATTCGTCTGCTGCGGCTTCTTTTACGGCGACGACCTTTCTGCTTCTGCAATTCTTTGGTAATTCTCCTTCGGAACATTATTCGCTTTCTACGGAATATCCCGCAGTTTTTCCTCTTAGTGTTTGTTTTCTTCCATTTACTCGATAACATCAAGTCGTTAACGTCCTAGTGAACCTGCTTTGTGGCTTTTCGAATTATTTTCATCTTTATCTTTTACTTGTTTCAGTCATATGGCAGCGGCTATGCTGAGGTACCACCCTGAGTAATTTCAATCGACCCCCGTGTTTATTTCTTTATTTAAAGCTTAGTACTTATTCTATCGGTCTATTTTACGAAGCGCTAGTTTACGGAGACGTAAGCACACCAACACCAGTTGTCAAGTGGTGATAAAGGGACAAACAGACAGTTTTCAAAGCCTAATGCTTGTTGTATTACTCCATTTTGCCGCACCGCTAAGTTGCAGGGATGTAAACATACCAACACCAGTTGTCATGCAGTTGTGGAGGACAATCACACACACACACATATATTTATGCGTGTGTAATGAGCTGGCAGAAACGTTAGCACGCCGGGCGAAATGCTTAGCGTTATTTCGTCTGCCGCTACGTTCTGAGTTCAAATTCCGGTGAGGTCGACTTTGCCTTTCTAGGAGATTCATAATGGTATCTGTGTGAGAAAGAGATGGGAGTCATGTCGGATATTTAACCATAACTAACAGCTCCAACAGTTATTTGAAGATATAAGTAAAGAGGTATCGGAGACGTTCCCTCTATAGATGAGTATAGAGATTAGAATTATAGTTCCATATAAGTAGCGTAGGGCAAATAAATATTAGAAATGTTCAATGGGGAGCCAGTACAGAATTTGAATTAAGATTAGAACTAACTGTTGAAATCAGTACATAGTATAATGTATTTATTTTTTAAAATTCTATACATATGAATAAAGTTTAGCGTGAGGAAGTAGTGTGTGAGAAGCTAATACTAGATAGTTAATGTAAACAAATGGTAGAAGAAATAGAGGAATGAGAATGGGTTAAAGATAGAAAATGATGTATATAATGGACTCATGTTTGCATAAAAAATCATATTAGGTAACACGTATTAATGATAAAGTAGAAAAAATAAGTAAAAACAGAAAAAAGCAGTTGTTAATATTAGAATTAAAGTAGTACGTACTTGCTGTGTTGATAAATATGAGAAAATGAATTTGAAAATGTAGTGATGTAGACTAAAATAAACGTAGGGGAGATAAATGAGCGGAGAAAAGGATGAGTAAAAATAAAACTTTTGGATAGGGATGTGTTGGTTATGCAGAAAGTGTATTTTAGTATATATTAAAAGATTATTTCAGAGGTAATAATCCAGCTTAGTATTATGTGAGAAGGATTTAGAATGGCACTCTGGTCGTAATGGTATTTGAGTTGTAGGGGTGCCCTGCCAGTATGAATATAAGAAAAAATACGAGTAGAGGGGTACACATAAGTACAAAGGGTACACAAAGGGTACACATAAGTACAAACATTTACACATATTATTGAAGAAATATAATCTAATAAGGAGAAGAGTGTGTGTATGTTTAGTCATGCGTGTGTTGAGATATATTTGCACACGAGTATATAGATACCGGAATTCATGTAGATATACGATTAAGGTATACATATAAAGAAACTGTACAAATAAAGACATACAGGTGCAAAAAGAGGGGGCACACACATATACATATAAATACACATGCACAATAAATTGTATATATATGTGTATATATATGCGAACACACACATATACTCCGATACACACGTTCATATTAGATCTGTACCTACATGTAAAAATAATCACATGCATATCTATAAATTTACACACATAGGTACATATAAGATCCATACCTAGATATGCATACTTAGATGTAGACACGTAGATCACGTACGACATGTAAAAGTCGTACATGTGCCACACATGTGTACATATGCCAGCAGTAAAATATACGTAATTAAAAGGTATAGTAACAAATAATATAAAATCAGTATTAGTTAGAATAGGGATGTTGAGAGTGGGTAAGAGGTACAAGAAAGGGAGTAAATGGACACATTATACAAATAAAATACAAAATAGTATAGGTATATTGCATACTAAGGAAAGATATAATTTCCTATATCCAAACATGTGGAGGGGAAAAGTGTAGGGAGAGATAGACAAAGTGAATAGAGGGCATTATAGTAGCTTAAGAAATGACAGAGAACGGAAATAGTGCAGGAAACTGGTACGTGCCAAACAGTTACGTTAGGTTAATTGGGGTTTTACGATATATAATGCTGCATGATGAGGCCTTTGAAATTAGTATAAAATTATAGACAATGAAGAGTTAGATGAAGGCATTAATGTGATGTTAATTCGAACAGGCAAAACCAAACCTAATATTTAAAGATTGTAGCTAAGATAAAATCTGAAAACATTATTGAATCACATTTAAAAAGAATCTAAATGGAGGATGTGGGATGGCGGCTTGTAACTAATTCGGTAAATGAATGAAGAAAACTTGATAAAATTACATGCGTAACAGAATGGAAATTCTGTTGAATAAATAGGTTACAAAGCGCCCACAGATGGTATAGGCACCAAACCGGAAACTGCTGTTAAATTTATAGATCATAACCCTGAAATTTTAACTATAGAAATTATATATATTATATATAGGCGCAGAAGTGGCTGTGTGGTAAGTAGCTTGCTTACCAACCACATGGTTCCGGGTCCAATTCCACTGCGTAGCATCTTGGGCAAGAGTCTTCTACTAGAGCCTCGGGCCGACCAAAGCCTTGTGAGTGGATTTGGTAGACGGAAAAAGAAAGAAGCCCGTTGTATATATATATATCTATATGTATCTCTCTCTCTCTCTCTCTCTCTCTCTCTCTCTCTCTCTCT
>NC_068996.1:15302944-15305119 GCF_001194135.2 Octopus bimaculoides | reverse complement strand
AATTAAGAAAAATCTATTTTTATGACTATTTGACCAGTTGATATTGTTAAAAAATCATTAGAGTAATATAATATTTAAAAGTATTTGTTTGAATAATTTTCTTATGCATGCTTCTATAATAAATATTGAAAAGAATATTCAAAATATAAGAGAACATATAAGGAAACATGTGTACGAGAGTTAGCTATATGAATCCGTCGAAATATTCTATGATATGAATATATATATATATAGACACACACACACACACACACACACACACACACACACTCACGCTGATATCGAACAGTGAGAATGAGTGGTCCACACCGCTTTGAGAGATAATTATTTTTTAATTGTGCTTTAATAAAGTTACGAGTAGTTTCACGTGCAGAGCGCGCTTCGCAATTGTTTAATCGTGCCACATAGGAGTGTTGGTACTCGTTTCCGTTTTGGATAGGAATACATACGATTACACAAAACGGAACGAGCTTTCGAAATAAATACACAGGTCAAGACGGTAGAGGAGTAGGGGCCGAAACCGGACGTGGTTCCTTCTGATGATGTCTTGAGCTAACTGGATCCTATAAAGGAGTTGTTGTGGTAGCAGACCACGAAACATAGTTGAAATTCCTTCCTATCAGAAAACGAACGAGACATAAGAGAATAAATTTAAGCCCAAAGTTAATTGAACAAATTCGGCCGCAACTGATATACGTTTCAAAATGCTGCGACATGAACCTCAGTCTCCTATTAGTTTTGGTAAGCCCTTAATAGCATATTGTGTCTCTGACGTCTTTTGTTAAGATGGGAAAGTATCCAAAATATAATATCTGACGTGGGCTGTTGATGTGGCTAGCAATAGCAAAGTTCAGTGGAATGTGTCCCTAAATCTCCTCTATGGACTTTGTGCTTACGCCATAAAATATTTTGAGTCCTCGAGAAAAGCTTGGTGCACATGCCGTCAATGTGATCTTGAAGCTCTTTCTTTCATAGTCTAGGTTTTAGTTGTACCGAGAAAGAAAAGCTCTCTACAGATGCCATGATAAAGGCCAGTGTTGTTGACTTGAAAATACTTGTTCACCAGAAGTTTTGGCGTTTGTTATACAGATTTAGACATCAATAAACTACACATAGTACGATAGACACAGCTATAAAGATAAAATATTAAAGAAGTGTGTGATAGACGCATTACATTGACATTTAAATCACAACCAACTTGCAAAAGAAATAAGGTAAACAGCATCAATACAAGGTATTCTAGCTATGTTATAGTTATAATATTCTCAACTAGAAATTCAGTGAGTTAACCACAAGTCAGAAAAGAAAAGAAAAAAGACAAAAAATTCCTGACTTCATTTCTAATAAGCAACTCAAAATCTGAACAAGATGTCGCGTATTTTCCACAAATACAGGATGTTATAAGTCTTCGGCAACTAGAAACATATACAATACCCATTGTAAAGCTAAGAAATATCTAATAAAGAACGAACAATAGAAAACTAATATAATACAAAGAGTTACAAAACACGAACAAAGAACACACACGCACACGCACCATACACACACACTCACACACACACCATACACACATACACACACAAGAAAAGCATTTTCTGTTTTCGAATGAAGACAACAAATGCAAAACAGAAATTGGGGTGACAGACAGATGCTAGCAGGACAGAGAAACATCAACAGAAGCTATTACAAAACTAAAAACTAAATTGAAAATGGGATTAGAAAATGTCATGTCAAGAAGACGTTGGCAAGAAAAAAAAAATGTCAGACCCAAAACGCTAATACCTGACAAGACTGGACAAAGTAGAATTGGATGAAGTAAAGCATTGAACAACGGGGAGTGAGGTTGAGAAGTGAAGGGTTCCATAGGCTGAGAGCATTGCATGTGTCCTCCTCCCAGACGTACCTAAGTTTGGTTTCGTGAAAAGAAATGTTCGAAGATTTTTATGATGATAACAATAATTGTTTCTACTGAAAGCACAAGGCCTGAAATTTAGCGGATAGGGACGAGTCGATTATATCGACTCCAGTGTTTCACTGCTATTTAATTTATCGACTCTAAAAAATAAAAGCAAAGTCGATCTCGGCGGAATTTGAATTCAGAACGTAAAGACAGACGATATGCCGCTAAGCATTTTGCCTGATGTGCAAACGATTCCGCCAGCTCACTGCCTTAAT
>NC_068996.1:15298714-15302903 GCF_001194135.2 Octopus bimaculoides | reverse complement strand
TAATAATAATAATAATAATAATAATAATAATAATAATAATAATAATAATAATAATAGTATGGATGCCCTGATGCAGTACCAGGCAGTGGCTCTCATGGTTTCTGATCTTAATTGATTGGAAGTGTTATCATGTATGTTGTTTTGTTTTGGTATAAAAGATGGGCTACAGCAAATATTCTGCTTAATACCACAGATTTGCTTGTCAGTTGTTTGACCATAACCAGTTGAACATGTCCCTTGGTGGCTGACGATATGTGCATCTCTGATCATGAGCAGAAGTAGTGGGGGAGCAGCATAGCTATGTGTTGAGAGGAATTCTTTGGGGTTTGAATAATTCACCTTTGGAAACATGGGTGTTTTACTCAACATCCTTAAACAAACATTACGCAGGGACCTTTTGAGCGGGATGGGCTACTCGCCCTGAAAAAAATTCTAACTGGGCCCCACCTGCGAGGTCATGCGCTGTTTATCTTGATATGAGATCACCATGTCGCGCACATGTGGTTGTGATGAATGTGCCTGGTGTACCCTTATCAGGCGGGTAGTCATGATGGGTATATTGGGCTTTGTATATTTTACCCCAGTGTCACTTTGATGGCATGCACTGCTCTCTCACTCAATAATAATAATAATAATAATAATAATAATAATAATAACGACGACAACAACAAGTCCTACAAAGAGAGAATACCAAAAAAACACAGCAGCGACTCCCAATGCTACATATCCATGTAGCAAGTTCGAAAAGATAGTTGATCAGTGTGTGTTGGGCTGCCCGGAACTTGATAAGACAGAATACATCCAACATTACAACAAAGCAGCAGCATACATTCACTGGAAGATGTGCAAAGAATATGATAAGACCACTGAGAAACGGTGTATCATCAACTGGAAACAGTCATGGAAGAAAAAAAAAAGAGTGTCACCATATTATGGAATACGTCTATTCATAGAGAGCAGGAAATAGCAGTAAACGGTCCGTACAAGTTTAACAAGGAAGAGAAGGAAAAGAAATGCTTAATAACAGACGCCGCCATACGGAGAGTACAATCTACAGAAGTCACCGACAAAATTATTAAAGTATTAAGACATAGAGATAGAAATGAAAAACGAAGTAATATCTATCTTTATCAATGTTGTGAGGTTCGTAGAAAAGAAATAGACTTAACAAATGCAGTAACAAACTGCCTGGTAACATCAACGACCACGAGCTCCAAGTGATCATCATCTTGAGAACAGCCCACATTACTCAGAAAGGTGTTCTCCATTAAATAATTAAACACACCCTTTGGTGTCCTAAGACCATGATTTGTATCTCGCTCTGTATAGAAGGAACAACAACAGGAACCAGTAAATATTGATAGTATTACTACTGAAACGGATAAGAAGATGGAACATAACTAGCCAGATATTATGGAGATAGAAATATAGAATTTGCATACTGATTGATCCATTATGTCCGTTTGATTTCAGTTATGCGAAGAAAATAGATTTGAAGTTGAGAAGTTACAACCCCTTCAAATTTGAGATTGCGACGATTTGGAACTTGAAATCGGTAAAGAATGTACCCATGACAATTGGTGCATAAGAGACGGAGTAATGAAATAGACAAATGGATAAAGGAGATTGGAATGGAACGTCCTGTAGAGTTTCAACAGAAAGTTTGTCTTTAAGGAACAGGGAAGATCATCAGAAGGGTAGTGAGCACTTGATGGTTCAATGAAATCATGTGGATATCGAAGATTATTGGAAGTAACTCACAACCCATATAATTTCTATTGGGAATAAGAGTAATCCTGAGTCAAGATTAATAATAATGCTTGACAGCATTTCGTTCGTCTTTATGTTCTGAGTTTAAATTCCGCCGACGTCGACTTCACCTTATCTTCTCGGGCTTGATAAGTTAAGTACCAGTTACACACTGGAGTCGATGTGATCGACTAGCCCCCTCCCCCAAAATTTCAGGCCTTGTGCCTTTAGTAGAAAGGATCATCATCATCATCATCATCGTCATCATCATCATCATCATTATTATTATTATTATTATTATTATTATTATTATTATTATTATTATTATTCAACTAAAAAATTGAAGAGTGCTATAGTTATCATGGGAAATTGGGTGAACGATATTTTGGCATCTAGCGTGCCTTCCACAGGTTCAAAAATTGCGTGTCAGTCTACTTCATTTTTTGTTAAGATTTTGTATTATTATTATTATTCAGTAGTTTTATTTTTTATAACGTGCTTTCACTTCACTACCGAGCGCAGCTCTGTGTGCCTTGGGTATGTGCTGTGGTTTGCTGTGGTGCTCTTATGGTTACTGTATTGAAAGTGCTTTGCGTAGGATGTGTGCAGTACCCAGTAGTGCAATTTTCTGTATGTTATATATATTTGTAAGTCCTGGTGTTTTTGTTATGTATTTGTCTGAATATTTTTTATTATACCTAAGGCACCTACTATGATAGGAATTGTTTCTGCTTTTAGATTCCACATTCGAGTTACCTCTATTTCCAGGTCGTTGTACTTTGAAAGTTTTTCCATTTCTTTTAGGGAAACGTTGTCATCTGCTGGTATTGATACATCAATTAGAAAGCATTTTTTTCTTCATGATCTTTGACAACTATATCCGGTCTATTTCTCTATCTGTGTGTATTGGCATATTATTATTATTATTATTATTATTATTATTATTATTATTATTATTATTAATAATAATAATAATAATAATAATAATAATAATAATAATAATAAGGTGAGCTGGCAGAAACGTTAGCGCTCTGGACGAAACGCTTAACGGTATTTCGCCCGTCTTTACGTTCTGAGTTGAAATTCCACCGAGGTCAACTTTGCTTTTCATCCTTTCGGAGTCGATAAAATAAGTACCAGTGAAACACTGGGGTCAATGTAATCGACTAGTCCCCTCCCCCAAAATTTCAGGCCTTGTGCCTATTATAGAAAGGATTATTGTTAAGGCGGCGAGAATCTTTAGCACGCGGGGCGAAATGCTTAACGGTATTTCGCGCGTCTTTACGCAATACACATTTCAATTTGCGTACACCTTTCAATCCAATACTTCTTTGCAGACTATGTTCTTCGTGTAAGTTCACCCTCTTCTTTTCCCTTGTTTGTCAGTGTCACGCTTCGCATTATCCTCTTTTTCTCTCTTCTTTTCTGTCTCTCTCTTTTTTCTCTAATCACGTGAAAGTGTTACCGACGGCGTAAGTAACGCAATGGCAAGCAGAATCATTATAAGATAATAATAATAGTAATAATAATAATAATAATAATAATAATAATAATAATAATAATAATAATAACAATAATAATAATCCTTTCTACTATAGGCACAAGGCCTGACATTTGGAGGGAGGGGCTAGTCGACTACATCGACCTCGCGTGCAACCGGAATTCATTTCATTGACCTCAATATGGTGAGAAGTAAAGCCGGCCTCGGAGGAATTTGAACACAGAATCTATAGACGGACGAAATACCGCTGATGATGATGATGATGATGATGATGACGACGGCAATGATGATGACGACAACGACAGCATTGATAATGATGATGATGATGATGATGATGGCGACAATGATGATGATGATGATGATGATGATGATGATGAAGAAGAAGAAGAAGAAGAAGAAGAAGAAGAAGAAGAAGAAGAAGAAGAAGATATTGTTGAAGTTAATTACGACGGCGATGACAATTACTTTGATGATGATGATGATGATGATGATGATGATGACGACGATGGTGATGACGACGATGGTGATGACGACGACGACGACGACGACGACGATGATGATGATGATGATGATGATGATAATAACGACGACGAAGAAGAAGAAGATGAGGACGATGATGATGTGGTGTTGGGGTCGGCAGTGGTGATGGTCATGGTGGTGATGGAAATGAACACGGTTATGTTGTTGATGCATCTAATGACATTAAAAAAAAACGAAAGTGTCGATGATGACAATGCTGCTTCTCTGCTAACGATGATAATCGTGATGACGCTGACGACGGATGACATAGATGCTCTACCTATGAAAGGTGTGGGTCATCTTAACGTTGCTGGACGGTGATGACGCTGACGACGGATGACATAGATGCTCTACCTATGAAAGGTGTGGGTCATCTTAACGTTGCTGGACGGTGATGACGCTGACGACGGATGACATAGA
>NC_068996.1:15296657-15298372 GCF_001194135.2 Octopus bimaculoides | reverse complement strand
AATGTTACCTTGATTAACATTTATACCTTAAGAAAATTCATGACCGGGCCTGTCTGTCGATGACCTGTAATTCTATTCTTCCAGGTTAAGTAGATCAATAATACAGTTTTCGCTTTATTGTTCGTGTTGTTTTTGTCTTCGACAATATTTTCGCACGTAATTGTTGTTGTGGACGTTACCGCTTTACTTGTCGTTATTATTGATACTGTCGCTTTTTATTTTCTTACGTTTCGCTTGCAATTGTTGTTGTTGCTGTTGCTGCCATTGAGGTTGTTGTTGTTCTTGTTGTCGTTTTTCTTAGGCGTATATATATTTGCTTGTAATTGCTGTTGTCAATGTTTTTTTTTTTTTTTTGGCTTCTGCTACTAAAATTGCTTCGGTTATTATTATTATTATTATTATTAGTAGTAGTAGTAGTAGTAGTATATGCCTACGGACATATGGCGTAGTGGTTAAGAGCGCGGGCTACTAACCCCAGGATTCCGAGTTCGATTCCAGGCAGTGACCTGAATAATAATAATAATAATAATAATAATAATAATAATAATAATAATAATAATAATAATAATAATAATTACATCAAAAAATACCTTAGGAATGGGAACCCAGGTTCGAAATTTTCCCAAGACACCTGATGAAGGCTGGAGGGTGTAACAGCCGAAATGTTGTGTTAACAACAAACAAGATGAGGACAAATATCTGTCAAATGTAAATAATGTAAATAATGTAAATAATTAGCATAAGTACTTTAAATAAAAGTAAAGGCACATGACCGAGTGGCTAGAGCAGCGGAATCGCGGTCGAGGGATCTTGGGTTTGAATCTCAGACCGAGCAATGTGTACCTATGAGCGAAACACCTAAGCTCCACGCGGCTCCGACAGAAGGTAACAGCAAACTTCTGCTGACTCTTTCGCCACAACTTTCACTCTTTCCTCCTACATCTAGCAGTTCACCTGCGACACCTGCGACACCTGCGACGGACCGACGTCCCGTCCAGGTGGAGAACCTATACACCAATAAAAGCGGGAAACCGGCACCTATGAACCAAACATGGCTCGAGAAAGAACAAACAACAACACTTCAATAAAGAAGAACAAAAAACAAAACAAAAATACCTCTATTGCAGGACATATATATATTTATGCTTACTTTTGAAAACATAATTATGTACTGAAACAGCTGTATATTGTCAGGTATTTAAAAAAAATATGCGTGTAAGCGTTTTTATGTGTGTATATTTGATATGCACGCCGCACGCGCGCGGGTCTATCTAGCTATCTCCTCAATGCAGAATTCTTTCATATGTTAAGTTCAATAACGTTACGTTTAAAAGTTACACGTTTCTGATGATTTGACAAAGTTTTCTTCTGTAATTTACATAATGTAACCAATAATTACTTTATGTTAATGAACCTACATAAGACATTATAACCAAAAATACTTATAAATAGTCTTATGCTTCGTTTCACTATAGATAGATAGATAGATAGATAGATAGATAGATAGATAGATAGATAGATAGATAGATAGATAGATAGATAGATAGACAGATAGATAGATAGATAGACAGACAGATAGATAGATAACAAAGGAATAAACGATTATCTGATGAACATCATTAGCTTACAATTTTTTCGTCTATAAGATGAGGTGAACTCATAGTTGTTTATAAATAAATGTATATATACATACATACATATATATATATATATAT
>NC_068996.1:15295307-15295615 GCF_001194135.2 Octopus bimaculoides | reverse complement strand
TATATATATATATATATATATATATATATATATATATATATATATATATATATATATCATTCTCATATATGCTTGTTGACAGTAACTTCAAACTCTCTGCTAGCTAAGCCATCGTGGGCCAATGGCCGAAACTTCGAAGTCACTTTCAACAGTATCTTTTATAAGAATAATAGATTTGTACTCTACAAAAGTTTGGAGTAACCCATCTGATTAATGTGAAATTGCTTTTATTACAAGTGAACATAAAAATAGACATTGATATGTATGTATATGTATATATATATGTATGTATGTATGTATGTATGTAT
>NC_068996.1:15294745-15295207 GCF_001194135.2 Octopus bimaculoides | reverse complement strand
CACAGTGGGAAAAGACTCCGAAAGTAACATAACCCAGAAATGGGAATATATAATACCGTGAAAACTGTTTCCACCAATTTTTATGTTTACGTTATATAACAATTCCTTTTCCATTTTTGTAGATGTCTGCACATAAGCCATAAATGAATGGTGTTACTGGAGTTCAAGTTTATTCCGGAAGTTCTATTTCTATTAGATGTTGTAAATAATCAATAAAACCTTAAACATGAAATTGTAAACCAGACCTATGGTGACATGAGCGAATGGAAATATTAATTGAATCGTCATAAGATTAACTTTAATTTCAGTACAATGTTGAAATCAGGTTCAATGTTTGTTTTATAACCTGAACCGTCAGTGACCCAGCGGGTCACGGGTAGTCAAGTCTAGTTTATATGTGTGTGTATATATATATATATATATATATATGTCTGTCTACACACACACACACGCACATACATA
>NC_068996.1:15290048-15292234 GCF_001194135.2 Octopus bimaculoides | reverse complement strand
AATACAAATGTAGAGTATTCTCGGTTTATCAGCTGATGATCGGAAACGAGTAACTCTGAGTACGGCAAACTTTCAGTTATTATTATTCTTTTCTACTCTAGGCACAAGGCCCGAAATTTGTGGGGAGTGGGGCAGTCGATTAGATCGACACCAATACGCAACTGGTACTTAATTTATCGACCCCGAAAGGGTGAAAGGCAAAGTTGACCTCGGCGGAATTTCAACTCAGAACGTAAAGACGGACGAAATACCGATAAGCATTTCATCCGGCATGCTAACGTTTCTGTCAGCTCGTCACCTTATATATCATATTAAAAATGAACTTCAATCTTGCTTGTTTGCAATGTTACAGAGCCAAACTGGCGGATAATGGGAAAATATTATGAATAAAGGATCTCCTGAAATGTGAATACAGACGGAATAAAATACGTTTCGTGTAAATCGGACAACTGGTTCTTGAGATATTGGCTATCCAGAACAGGAGATAGCTACTAAATATTTGATCAGCGAGAGAGATAAGGAAGTCTCTTAACCTCCATACGCAGAGAGAATGTGTCAATTGTGCCATGCCAGAGTGGACGATATCACTTTATATAATCAGCAGATGTTCAAAAATGTCCGAAAATAAAAAGCGGAGATCACATGATGTCAAAATTTACACTATTTGTTTACCGATTCGGTGTATCTTAAATGAAAATAACTTCTCTGTTAAAAAGTGTTGCATTTTTTCTATAGTATTATAAAAAAAAATTTTTTTAACATTTGAAAATGTTAGAATATTTTCACCAACCATGTTAGCATTAGGTTATTCGGACATGCTTATTTCATATTCTCCTCACTGTCAGGTTTATGAACAATCCACATGTGTTCACATGTATGGTACGCGATATGAATAATGTTTCAGTGAGGAGAAAAAATTGAAGGGGAAAAAAATGAAGAAATAATTGATTGCACATGGAAAAGGCAGGAAAGAAAATAACAATATATCGGTAGAGGTTATTAAGTATTTGTGGTGGAAATTAATATGGTGGTTTAAAATGCGTTGAAAAAAATGAAAATAAAAAAGAAGCGAGAAGTGAAAATACAAAATTAAATTTATGAGAAATAAATGCAAAGGATGTTACGTATAAAGAGAAATGCAGCATTTTAATGTGAAGTAGTTTCCTTGGTTTCTTATTCTAAACATTTAGAGTAATAGAGAAAGAGCATGGAAATATGGTGCATATATTTAACCCACTGTATATGTTAGTAAATGAATCGATATGGATTTGGTTCACCTCAGTATCTTTGGATGCGTTTCAGTTTCATAATAAATTAGGCATCTAGGCAACTACAAAACTTAGTAATAGGTTTTCACCGAAAATGTGCATTTGATTGCCTAGAACAAAATAATACATGATAGGCGTTATTTTTTTCTTTTTCTTTCTTTCTTTCTATAATAACGCCAGTATTTTGACATTACGTACTGCAGTTCAGCTGCAGACATAACGCAAGATCAGCCAACGAGGGAGGCCTTCGAACTGTCACTCGACCGGCCAGCAATATTAGTTAATATCTTGACTGCGTTGGAGTGGGTCTTAAAATTATACTTCAATGGTTTAGGAAGAAAGAAAGAAAGAAAGAATGAAAGAAAGAAAGAAAGAACATATTGCATTATGTTTGACCAAGATAGAAAAGGCCTTAAAATAAAGTTGAGAAGGTAAAGGAAGGAATGCTTTTGGTTATTGATCAGATAGTTGAACATTAAACTAGAGCTAAACAACACATTACACGGTGTAATTGAAATAAGTTGTAGCCACTATTCAAACACATACAAATACGTAAACGCACAAACACAATAAACACAGCCATACACATGTATACTCACGTAATATACACACACACATTCACACACACATACATACATGCATACATACATTCATACACATATACATACACGTATGCATGCATACATAGGAACATACATTCATATATGCATAAATCTATTCATGTATGCATACATACATACATACATACATACATACATACATACATACATTCATACATACATACATACATACATACACACATACATACATACATACATACATACATACATTCATACATACATACATACATACATACATACATTCATACATACATACATACATACATACATTCATACATACATACATACATACATACAT
>NC_068996.1:15285341-15289502 GCF_001194135.2 Octopus bimaculoides | reverse complement strand
CGTAATATACACACACACATTCACACACACATACATACATGCATACATACATTCATACACATATACATACACGTATGCATGCATACATAGGAACATACATTCATATATGCATAAATCTATTCATGTATGCATACATACATACATACATACATACATACATACATACATACATTCATACATACATACATCGGAATCGATGAAAATGTTGCATTCGTAGGTGCTGTGACTAAAGCCAAAAAAGAAAAAAAGAATACCTCAATAGATTCTGGAAAATATGGCATTCAGAGCTGTCTGCATTTAAAACGGCCATATTTCACAATGTTTTTGCAAACCAGTGGTAGTACCAACATTTGGGATATTGGACTGGGCGCTCGATAAGATACGCAGTCTGAACATCAAAACCAGAAAAGTACTGACCACCACTGGCAACTTCCACACTTACATCAACTCCGATAGGATTTTTGTGAGACGAAGTCATGGCAGTAGAGGCATAAGGTCAGTCTAAACAGCATTTGAGTGTCGCATTTTATCACTTAGACAATATCTGCCAAGCTGTAAAGATAGAGATGAGTACATTCCATGCATACTCAAAACTGAGGGCAACAACATCTTCAGAGTTGGAGAACTACTGTGCTGTTACTCTGGACTGGCCGACCTAGACAGAAGTTTTGAGGAGAAGCAAGCATCGTACCAACAAAAAGCAGTGCATGGCTACACATCCCGTTAACTACAGGGCAACCACAACATTGACAGGAAACGTGACTTATCCTGAACCTACGATAATAAATACATTACATCTCACCTTGAAGAATACGCTTTCGCTCTCGAAGAACGGGGGATAGCTAAATACCTGACAACTTCCAAGTTGTGATTAAAAAAAAAATGTCGGCTCTGTTATAGCAGTGTGGAAGATATCAACCACATCATCAGCAGCTGCTCTAAAATGTCTACGAGATACTACCTGCCCATATGGCATGATATATTTGCAAAGAGTATTTACAATGTTATCCGCAGGAAGGAATGGCCTGATATATACATCAAAGGCATGTCAGAAGCAGCAGGTATTCACACCTTTAAATTCAAGGGATACTTATGGAACACTCCAATGAAATCATCAGTTCGGTATTGTTCTATGGGACAGGGAACAAAATTCATTCAGTGTTGAAGAGGTTAGCTGCCCATACGATATAAAATATATAATCAAAAGTCCAGGAGAAAGAGAACATTTATCGTGAATTAATCCGGAACTTAAAGCTCTTGCATTCTGACTATGAATTCTCATTTGTAATTATCATCATAGTTGCATTAGCTCATGTACCAGTTAATTTTCACAAGGACCTAGAAATACTCGGTTTCACGAAGAAAGAGCAAGAAAAACTGATGCGGATTCTCCAAATTTAATCGTCTGTGGCACAATGAAGATATGTAAGACATTCCAAAACTTCTCCATCTCAGATTCTTATGTGAATAGATGAACACATTTGGAGGTGTGCTTCGACAACTCACTCAACACACCAAATAAACCACACATTTACAAACAACGGGAACTCTCTTAACTCAAAACGTTTTGTCGCTTTGTTAACGAAAAGCTTGAGCTCTCTCAAGAAGAACATAAAACTCAAAGAAAAATCATACATACATACACACACACACACACACATACATACATTCATACATGCATACATACATGCATACATACATACATACATACATACATACATACATACATACATACATACATGCATACATGCATACATACATACACACGCATACCTATCTACCTACCTACCTACCTACATACATACATACATACATACATACATACATACATACATACATACATACATACATACATACTTACTTACATACATACATGGAAGTTATTTGGCGTCGTTAGATGCTCAGCTAAGGAATAAGCTGCTAGTCAGGTCCTGGTTCATTGTGTTCTGTCTCACCTGCAAATGTGCTTAACCTGAAATATCAAGCTGAGATGGCGAACACGTACATCTTCTCCATCACAGTTTACTGATTGACCAACATGCCTTACTCCTATTTTCGTCGAAGCATGGAGTGTCTTGCCTTTTGCTTCTCGACAAAGAAGCATTCCCTATCTACGTGGTACATGTGACAGCAACCCTTTACACACAAGGTTTAACATATTGTGGCTACGGATATTGTGACATGCGCTGGCATTTGGCCATCTGCAGATATCCCTCAATCGTTACACAAATGTGGCCGCACTTTGTTAGACGTTTATTCCAAAGATCGTCTCTAAATGGTGCTGCAGTCTTGGCTCAAGTATAGGCCAAAAATTGTGGAACTTTGAATGCTATCAGATGCCCACGCACACACATCTCTCTCCCCCCTCTCTCTCTCTCTCTCTTTCCCTCTCTATCTATCTATTTATCTATCTATCTGTCTGTCTGTCTGTCTGTCTGTCTGTCTATCTATTTATCTATCTATCTATCTCTCCAATTATCATATTTGAAAGATATAAAGATGGATAGTATTGCATAAGTCCTATAATTAAAATGATAGTTGGTACATTGGTTATATGTCAGATGGAATTCAAAGCAGAAAATATAGAAATAAGTCAAAAAGCGTCCAACCTAAATAGCAAACAATATTGCGGACACAGACAGAAGTGGCTATTATATATATAACAAAAAAAAACTCACTCTGTGTCTGTTGCTCTGTGACCTAAGCACTTTTAGCCAGCCAGCGTGTTTAAGTGGTATGGATTCAGATTCAAATGTTGTGGTAGGGTAATAAATGCATATGGACGTCCTCAAGTTGTACGTTGTGGCTGATAAACAACTAGAAACACTTATGCGGAGAGAAAACATATTTTCTAAAAGATCTAACATGATATTCGAGTTAAAATCATGTCAAGAAAACAGAGAAGAACGGAAATTATTATGTATAAATTAAAAGCATATAAATGAGAATTAGGCTAAACACAGATTTTTTAATTAGAAACTAGACAAGGTACAATATACAGAGACTAAAGAAAAGCTAACAGGGAAAATTAGAGACGCAATTCATACTTAAAATGGAGCTATACGAAAAAAAATAGTAATAAGGCACCCATATTTTAGCTACCCTAGAAATTAAGCAAAATTATAATAATCCCAGCTAGAACGAATCGTCATGTAACAAGAGAGACAGGAAAAAATATGACTGCATTTAAATTACACCACCAAAAAAGCCAAATAAGTAAAAAATGTGTTTGATACAATTAAAGAGTAAAATGTATCTTTTGTAACTTGAAACGTTTTATTAAATAAGCACTTAAAAATTTAATGAAAATAATCTCGTAAATTAGAAAGGAAAACTAATAGAAAGATCTATAAAGACTTTTGTTTATTATTATTATTATAATAATAAATAACGAATGTATTTTATTTTCATGAAACTCAACCAAATATAATTTGGGTAAAAGATAGCTGTCGAGAAGAATTTATTTAAAATAATTTATTTAAGAACTATAACAAACACTCACGCATTCGGTTTACTATACTTACAATAGTGATATATAACAAGAATAATATCAGTTAAAAGAAAATAAGGTTTTTGAAAATGTACCGCCATTGAAAAGACTGTAAGTTCATAGAATGAAAAACATTTGGTGGAATATAAAAAACAACAATTGTTATGAAAAAGAAAAAATATATAGACGAACAACTGGTGTGTGTTTATAGGTTTCATTAGCTATTGCTCTTCTGAAATATAACAATGTCTAAATTGAAAAAGAGTCACAGACTGTCTTGTTAGGATGTTGGCAAAGAAACTGCGTAAACGGGTAAAATATATAAAATGTAGACAAAAAAAAAAAAGAAAAAAGAAGAAGTAAAGAAACAAGCAACCGAGGGATTTCTTGTAATTGTTGAACTGAAATGAAAATCCTCTCACGAAAAACTATCAAAACTGTATTATAAAGCTGGATACATAAGTGATTACAGATTATGTGTAAGCTTTGAAGAAACACTGAAACATATTGTTAATGGATAATAATAATAATAATAATAATAATAATAATAATAATAATAATAATAATAATAATAATAATAATAATGGTTTCAAATTTTGCCACAAGGGTAGCCATTTTGGAGATGGGGTTGAGTCGATTACACCAACCCCAATGTTCAACTGGCACTTATT
>NC_068996.1:15280785-15281920 GCF_001194135.2 Octopus bimaculoides | reverse complement strand
ATATATAAGCCGTCAAATTTCGGAAAGCTTCTAGAAAAGACAATGGAATATTGTAAGTCGTTTATCGGAAGTATCAATTTGTTTTCTAGTTGCTGAAACGATTTTTCTTCCTTTTTTCTTTTTTCTTTCTTTCTTTTTCCCTTTTTTTTTTTTTGTTGTATATAGTCATAAATTATTTTTTTTTAATTTGTTTTTTAAGGGAGTGTGGAAATGATAGAGATATTCATATTTACTGAGTTAATATTCGGTTTATATTCCTCTACAAAGACGACGGTAGATATAGACAAATGAATGTGGTGCGAGTCAAAATTTCTGATGTTTGATTTACAGGAGTGGTGAGCTGTAACGACAACAAACAAGAAGCTTTGCATCCAGAAGTATTAGTAAATGTATTTGCAAACTAACTTTATTGCCACCCTATCACCACAATAATAAACTGTCACTTAAATAGGCACTGAAATAAGCTGGGAGAGAGTAACAGACAATAATACCGACCCCAGGACTCGACTGGTACTTTATTTACCCAGAGCAAAATTGACTTCAGTTGCTGTGTCAAGTGCCAGAAGAAATCCCAAAACGTATTTTGTCCAACACGCGAACATTTCGGTTAATCGCCACCAATAATAATGATTTCAAATTTTGGCACAAGGCCAGCAATTTCGGAGGAGGTACTAAGTCGATTACATTGACCCAAGTGTTCAAATAGTATTTATTTCATCGACCCGCAAGGGGTGAAAGGCTAAGTCGACCTTAGCGGAATTTGAACTCAGAATGTAATGACGGACAAAATGCCACTAAGCATTTTGCCCGGTGTGCTAACGATTCTCCCAATGCGAATACATATTTGCATTGGGAGCCTTTCGCATCGAAGATCGGTGATTGTCGTACGCTGACGAAGAGTAAATACCCAGAAACCCGGGTCCGTGCGTATCACGCCAGATCGATGATAGGAAGGATGACTTCCCTTTGCAAATACCGACAGGGCACATAAAGTGTGTCAATAGCCAGCTGGAGGAGATGTTCTCCTGGGGCTACAAGCTACAGTAACATTCACCCTTAGGGTTTAGCCGCATTTAAGTGGCAAATATATATCACGTTGTCGTGCAGCTGTTGTTTACACCTCGTTCAGAGATTT
>NC_068996.1:15277333-15279948 GCF_001194135.2 Octopus bimaculoides | reverse complement strand
CAGCATGGCCACAGTCAAAAGACTGAAACAAGTTAAAAATAAAAAAAAGTATAAAAATTTCAAAAAATCCGGAGTGCATAAGCATAAAACAAATTTTCATATCGTATAACTACTAAAGATAGAAGAAATTGTATATCTATAGCTGATCTAAATCATATGCATGAATAGCATCCAGGGTGAGTCAAAAACTAGATACGGACATCTAATCAGCTTATATATTTTTTATTTAACTGAAAAAAAAAAAAAAATTTAAAGTTGAAAGAAGGTTGTGTCGACATGAGATCAAAATCTCAGAGATCTTAGTAAGTAAGTTCATAATATATTAATAGCTTCTTTTAAGCTTAATTTACATTAATATAACATGAAGTATACTCGCCTGTAATTAACCATTTTAGGGAGTATGTCTTATTGCAATTTTTTGATTTGTTAATACAAAAGGTCAAGGCTGTTGAATTTTTTCACTCTTTATTTATAAATGAATTTAAATGCACTCTATGCCTGACTTTGAAAACATCGTGGTACTTCCAATATACACGCTTTTAGGCTCTTTTATACACTACATTATTACGTAAGCATTGACCATCTAAAGGGCAGGCATTCCCGGAACGACAGTTACAATAATTTTTTCGCGGAACCATCTACTTCGTTATTATATCCCGCTTTACTACCATTACTATCAACTTTATTTCGTAGTTTAAGTCTATTATTTGTAGCAATGATCGACGTCGTGGAATAGGAAAGTTTCAAGGTTGATTTACTAAAAATACAATGATACTTATGCGTCAAGGGGACGTTTTTCTCAATTAATTTAAAGAACATCTTAGGAAGGTTCTTAACCTGTAGGGAAAACAGTGGAAAACCAAATAATGTCCCGTTTCCGTGGACGTTGCTTTTTAAAAATTCCTTGGTCAAATTAAGGCTCCCCGTGCCATTATAATTTAAATTCTTATTTCTCCTATTGTATCAATATTGTAGCCTGAGTTCAAGAGGATCAATATCATATGGGACATCTATATTTAGATTGCCCAGGTTTGGAATCATTTGAACGAACTTAATTCTAAATAATGTATTTTTAATGTATATTATTTTCTTATTAAAACCACTATTTATGAAAGCCAAATTATAAGTATGTGCATGATTGCTAAAAATCTGCTCATTGGCAGATATACATACATACATACATACATACATACCTATATATATATATATATATATATATATATATATATATATATATATATATATGCATGTATGTATATGTGTGTGTGTGTGTGTGCGTGTGTGTGTGTACGTGTTTATATATATGTGTGTGACTGTGTGTGTTTATATGTGTGCGTACGCAAGTGTGTATATGAGTTGAACAACTGCACAATAATATTTGTAGAAAATATTATAGATAGAAAAGCGTTGTAGCTCGCTCAAAGCATAGTAGTACAGAAGTAGTGTAATGAATGAAATGAGAAATGAGGGAAGTTTCTGACAATGCAGTAAGTTGAAACGACCTTTGTATCTCAGGCACAAAAGCCTATCACACAGTCAGAAGAATAATCTTCAGAGGAATAATACAGTCAGGAAAATACAGTCTTTGACTGTATTCTTCTGAAGATACGCACTTACGCCCGAAATATAAAGGTTTCTTTGACTTTCTGCACTGTGAAAGCTTCCCTCATTTCTCAATTTATTGAAGAAAAATTATAATGAAATGAAGAGGTTTTTTATTATAATTCTTGTGCTAGTAACACTGACGTGTGTATATAAGTATATATACATACATACATACATACATACATACATACATACATACATACATACATAAACACACACATATATATATATATATATATATATATATATACATTTATATATGCTCATGGCGTTGTATATGCTCGTGGCGCAAATGCATTGTGAATACTTGTATTTGAAATATGTAAAGATAGCGAAATGAATAAACAATATAAGTAGTATGTTAAGATTAATTTCATACATACGCATACGAAGATATGTACAGAAGCATACAAGTGCGCGCGTGTGCACAAGCTCACACAGCCAGATAAATACTCAGTTATGTATTCACACATCTGAAAGCATGCATGCTTATATTTTTAGTCTGGGCGTTTTTGTGTATTCATATGTGTTTATGTATGTACTTTACTAGTAATTCAAATCTCTGTTCACCTAATATTCCTGAACTGATGTATGCTTAAAACCACAAACAATCACATAGTCACATACATCCCAACGATCTCACGCATACACTACACACACACACACACACACACACACACACACACACACACACACACACACACACACACACACACACACACACACACACACACACACACACACACACACACACATGCACACGCACTCACACACACACACACACAGACACAGTGACACATACACTATACGTCATATTTAGACAGAGAGGCAGACAGACTGATAGATAGATAGACAGACAGATAGATAGATAGATAGATAGATAGATAGATAGATAGATAGATAGATAGATAGATAGATAGGTAAGTAGGCATGTTTGCGCATATATATATATATATATATATACAGGGAGAAACAAGGGAAGAAAGACATATTTATGTGTGAGTGTGTGT
>NC_068996.1:15277090-15277315 GCF_001194135.2 Octopus bimaculoides | reverse complement strand
TGTGTGTGTGTGTGTGTGTGTGTGTGTGTGTGTGTGTGTGAGAGAGAGAGAGAGAGAGAGAGAGAGATAGAGAAAGAGAGTGAAAGAGATTTAGACCAGACAAATCTATATACGTCTTTATAACTTCTCTATGATAGCAGTGATTCTCATGCCCTTTTACATATATAAATATAAATATATGTACATGCGTATGTGTGTGTGTACATATATATATATATATATATA
>NC_068996.1:15275970-15276999 GCF_001194135.2 Octopus bimaculoides | reverse complement strand
GGAGAAAGAAACAATAGCTGTAAACGATCTTATTCTATATGGAAATGGATAGTCGTTTGGCTAAAATAGACTTGGTTAGCGAAGCGGAAAATATAAGCTTCCCTAGAAAGTGACTCATGTTGGATGAATCTTAATGTGTGGAGAAAATTTCCCAAGTTTTCTCAGATATGCTTCTCATTAGATGAGGAAATGTGCGGCTTTTGATCGTTAAATAACGAAATGAGCATGTTTGATAAGAATGGACAGCAGAGAGAGAAATGAGAAAGAGAGAGTGGAAGAGAAGAAGAAGAGAGAGAGAGAGAGAGAGAGAGCATGCGTTACAGTGCGTGTGCGTGAATTTAAGAGAGTGAGAAAGAAAAATATAAGATAATAAAGAGAGAAAAAGACGACAGACATGTAAGATTTAACTGAGAAACTGGATTAATATATATAGTCAGAAAATAGAGAAAAGGACAAAAAGATGAAGTAAGAAAACTATAAATGATATAAAACTAGAGGGAGTTGGTAAAATTTGAAAGCAAAAGCAAGATGTACGAGAAATATTTTTTAAGAAAACAGAATGACAGTCAGAATGGAAACTGATATATGAGAAAGGAGAAAGAGAGACAGTAGGGAAGACTGTGGTGAGGGAAAGTTTTGAAGACACGTATCGGAAAAATAGATATATAGATGATGCGGGACAAGTTACGTATACGTGTGGTAAGAAGCTTGCTTCCCAACCACATGGTTCCTGGTTTAGTGTCACTGCGTAGCACCTTCGGCAAGTGTCTTCAACTATAGCCTCGGGCCGGCCAGGGGATTTGATAGTCGGAAACTGAAAGTAGCTCGTCGAACACACACACACACACACACACACACACACATATATATATATATATATATATATATGAGGGATCGATGCTAGATGTGTCGAAACAATTGTCGTGATTAATAATAAATTCTGGTATATTCCATATTCAGTTTTTCATTTACCATATACACACATACACACATACA
Organism: Octopus bimaculoides; assembly: GCF_001194135.2. Taxonomy (NCBI): domain Eukaryota; kingdom Metazoa; phylum Mollusca; class Cephalopoda; order Octopoda; family Octopodidae; genus Octopus; species Octopus bimaculoides. The sequence goes on along the minus strand of NC_068996.1, from coordinate 15,276,003 downwards.
TATGTATGTATATATATGTATATGTATATGTAT
>NC_068996.1:15270951-15275605 GCF_001194135.2 Octopus bimaculoides | reverse complement strand
TATTATTATTATTATTATTATTATTATTATTATTATTATTATTATTATTATTATTATTATTATTATTATTATTATTATTATTATTATTATTATTTTTCTTCTCTTTCAGTCACGTTGAGAAGACCCTCGCAGAAATTTTAATACATGTGGTCCATATACAGAGAGGGTATCAGTTTTCCAGCATCAAGGACCTCGCGCGAAGACACGCAGTGTCACATTGGTGGGCTGAGGAGTGGGTCCTGCGTCCCACCCACCTCTCAAAGAGAACCACCAGAATTAGGGTAAGTGGCGTGCCGCCGGGCGTAAACGTCTAGTGGATTGTCGCCTACGTGGTGCAGAACCAGAGTCACCCCTAGAGGTAAAAAGGAGCAACAGGAAGAACTGGTACAGAATCTATTGTAGTGATTAATAAAAATTCTCATATCTTCCATATTCCGTCTCTCAACCAAATAATTATAAGGATCTGAAATTAAAATACAAAAGACGTGGCATCTTAAAGTAAGAGCTGTTCCTGTTATTGTAATTACTCTGGGTGTGATAAAAAATGGATGTCAGAAACATCTAGATAATATCCCAGGAAAACCATGTCTCTGAGAAAGCCAAAAAATTGTGCTGACAAGGTACTGCCCACATCCTATCAATTCAAATGTCTGTGTTGTATTTAAATGTCTGTGAAGATATTTCGCTACCACTTTACCTCTCCAATTCTTCAGTAATACTGTAACACCTTTTCTCCTTCACTCGCCCTATCACGCTGGGGTTTCTCGGCAAGTGATTGCAACAAACATGCAGATATAATAATAATAATAATAATAATAATAATAATAATAATAATAATAATAATAATAATAATAATAATAATAATAATAATAATAATAATAATAATGATAATAATAATAATAATAATAATAATAATGATAATAATAATAATAATAATAATAATAATAGTAGTAGTAGTAGTAGTAGTAGTAATAGTAGTAGTAGTAGTAGTAGTAGTAGTAGTAGTAGTAGTAATGATAATAATAATAAACACTGAACATGAAAAGACATTCTGTACTTTAGTTCAGGCCTATTGTAAAGGTGACACAAAAACTGTCATAATTTTTAATATTGAAAGGAATAACAATTCAGCCTAAAAAAAAAGGGGGTCCGTTTGGTTTATTTGTTTATGTTCATCTAAAAAGCTGGGTGATAGAAGCTAGGATGAAACTATGGTTACAACATGCACGGGAAAGACATATTGGTGGAACCTTATAATAACCTTCGCTTCTAGTTAGAGATCAGCTTAGAACAAATAAAACTGAAGCCATGAAAAGAGGTGGAAGAACTGAAAACTTGGTTAGCTGACATTCCTGGTCCTTGAATGAATCAATTGCAGCCTTTATCTGTATCAATGAATAACACTTTCTCTGCGAAGCAACGAGAACATTGAAACAAGAGGATGGAATATCTAGATCATGACCTCACTTTCATAGGAAGAATGAAGCAGCCACCATTGTTTAGGTGTGTAAGTGAAGAAACCTTAGAATAATGTAAGAAATAAAATAATTGTCAAGTTATCTCTTTTAAGAAAAACGGAATTAGCTTGATGACACCGAAGAGGTACAAATTTGAAGACACTGATACCACCACCACCACCACCACCACCACTAGCAGCAGCAGCAGCAGCAGCAGCGATGAAAAGATTTAAGACCTTTATGATGATTGAAGATTTTGATAAAGAACACTGACGCTTTTCACTTATTTTCTTACTTTGTTTTATGTCCAAATGTTTTAGTAGCTTGCTTTTAATGAAATGTGATTTCCCTCAAAGCAAAACGATACAAGTAACCTAATGTTAAAACTCAATATAAATATACTTCAGAATAAAACATTAGACGAGTAGATAGTGTAACAAGAGATGATATAAATGACAAGAAAATCCATTGGTTTATAGCTGTTTCTCCTATAAGATGAAATAAATCAGAGCTGAGTACTTGTGCAATGCCTTATAACTTCCCCAAACTTTCTAAAATGAAATGTACATGCATTTACTTGCATAGCAAAGATAAACATTTACTTGCATAGCAAAGATCACTGGTGAAATATGAAAATACATAAGACGTGGAATGCAGAGTTTGAATGACATAAGCCACTCTTAGAAATATGCAGAATTAGATTATTTTGCGTACACACACACACACACACACACACACCCACACACACACACACACACACACTGTCATTAATCAGTCTTATTTCAGGATTTCTTTGCCAATAGAAAAAGAGCTGGTTTCTAACCTAGATCCAAGGCTCCTTCATTAGAATTTCAACATTAACCGCAGGGTATTTTTGCTCGTATATCTATCTTTCTGTCTGTCTGTCTGTATGTATGTATGTATGTATGTATGTATGTATGTATGTGTGCAGATTTGTATGCATTCTCATGCATATACTTACAAATCTAGACATGCTCATATATATTTAAATGATAAACTTCTGAACGTTTGTTTTTGTTTTGTTTATGTTGGTTTTTTTTTTTTTTGCACTACAGGCAGCCTTCAAATTTTTCCAGCTAAAGGGATTTTTAACCCAGTAGTTACTCGTTATTATCTTTAGCTTATCTGCTTGAAGACCCATCGTTCCAAAATAAGGTTTCTTCACTTACATACCTGCACAATGGTGGCTACTTCATTCTCCCTGCGAGATTGAGATCATGATCTAGATATTCCATCCTCTTGTTCCAAAACAATACTGTTTTGTTGATTAATTGAAGATGTTTATGTTTTAATTGACAATATCGTTTTGCGATATTATTAATTTACTTACGTACCGTTTCTCTTTTCGTTTTCTATTGGCTTCTTGTGAACATTTGGTAAGTGCATCAACAGGTTAAACAAGCTATTTTGAAGGATTTTATTTTTAAATTCATATTCTTTGGAATCTTGTAGTTTTCATCATTGTACAAGAAACATTTCCCCTCCATTGTTTCACGCTTGTATTTGTCCTGTTCAATTCTAAGTGCTAGCAGTACAATACTTCCGAATTTAATTTAATCAAGTGGACATTTATCTTTCTAAGAAGAGCTCAGATGATTTCATTAAATTTATTTTAAATAATAATCACTTTTTCTTTTAATGTTATATTTAGCAGTCAGCTGTTGTCGCGCTCTAAATTTGTCCTTACATAGTCTTCATTCATATGTATAGAAAGATGAGTGGATTCAAACCGATTCATTTCGTTTCTATGTGTGTCTATAAACATGTGTATGTACGCATATATGTATGTATGTAAATACAATCTTTTGAGCTTCTCACAACAATTCCGTATATTTCTTCCCACCTTCTCTTTCTCTCAATCTCTCTCTTAGTCTCACTTTTTTTCTTTTCCTTTCTTTCTCACTCGGTATGTTTGTGTTACCGTCTTCCAGATTAGTTATGAATCTAATGTTTTAAGTTTTCACTAATTTTAACCGGGAAACGTTTTCCGTAGGAGGAGATTTACATTAAAGCTACGCTATTTGATACAGCTAAAACACTAAACAAGATAGAAAGACATACATAAATGCATACATACAAACATTCATACGTCTCTCGCTATCTATATGTATATATACACACATATATATATATGTACACATATATCTTACACTTATCAAGTATTCCCTCTAAACTTACAGTACCTATATATACATACACACACACACACACACACATATATATATATATATATATATACATACGTATATATACATATATACATATATATATATACATATACATTTATAAATATATATATACGCATACATATATATACAAACATTTATATATACATACATACGTATATATATATATATATATATACCAAGATACATGCACATATATACATATATGTATATGTATATATGTATATATATATAAGCACATATTTATAGACACACATATTATATATATGTATATACGTTTATGACAGACTTAAGAACGTGAAACTGTGGTGGGAATTTTTGGGTTAGAAAAGAAAAAAAAAGATTAGGAGGATGTTGGAGCTTAGAAAAGTTTAGGAAACAGATGATTGTTGATGTTTATTGATAAAAAATAAAGGAAAATAACAAAACAATAAAAAAGAAATAAAATGTGAATGCACATAAGGTAGAGGGGCTGCTTGGAATTTGACATCATAGTTTCTAAATGAGGGGAGACACGTAGATGAGAAAAAAAGTGATGACAAGATTTCGAAAACATGAAGATATCACTGAATATTTGGAATTTGTAGATGGTCTAGTTAAACAGCTTGGATCAAGATGTTGAATTCTACGGATTCGGAGAAGCAAAGCAAATCTTTGTGGAAAAAGAAAAAAAAATGATAAAGAAAAAATGAAATATATATATAAAAGCAACAGAACATTACTGATTACTATAGAATTCTGTTTAAAAAATGCCAAGTCTTCTGTAACTTTAGAAGCCTCCATAAAGAATTCAAGATCATCATCAACGCTTCTCTGTCAACTTACCAAGATGCGAAGAAGACAGGAAGTTTGTATGCTTCAGTTAAAAAATATTTCTTCATCAGTTCAGATAAACGTACAAATGTTCGCAGCATTATAATTCAAGAAGCAATTTCTTATTTATTTCCGTTTCTATTCTGTCATTTTCATAACTTTTCTTTTATATATATA
>NC_068996.1:15266835-15269335 GCF_001194135.2 Octopus bimaculoides | reverse complement strand
CATACATACATACATAGACACACACACAAACACATACATACATGCATACATACATACATACATACATACATACATACATACATACATACATACATATTGCCGCAGACTTACTACTGCATCTAGGAATCTGGTTTTCTTGGAAAAGATGCCTAGCAGTATTTCTTGCGATTCATTATATTTTAAGTTCCGAACACCGAGGGCAACTATATCTTTCATCCCTCCGGGATCGACACAATTTCCGTCTACCAAATTCATTCACACAGCTTTAGTCGACCCGGTGAAATAGAAGAAGACACTTGCCCAAGGCGCTACGCGGTGGGACTGAATCCGAAACCTCTTAGTCGCAAGGCGAGCTTCTCGACCGTACAATCATATTGATTTTTTGCCTCACCTCACTTCCTTAACATACAAACGTTAGGCAGAGGGACGAATGATTAACCGAAAACGTTGCTTTGCACTTTTGATGAAGGCAGTTAGTGGTTAGAGCGTTTGGCTCACAATCATGAGGTAGTGAGTTTGATTCCTGGATCAGGCTGCGTGTTGTGTTCTTGAACAAGACACTTTATTTCATGTTGCTCCAGTTCACTCAGCTGTAGAAATGTGTTGCGACGTCACAGGTGTCAAGCTATATCGGCCTTTGCCTTTCCATTGGATAACATCAGAGGCATGTAGAAGGGAGGCTGGTATGCATGGGCCACTGCTTGTCTTCCATAAACAACCTCATCCAGACTTGTATCTTAGAGGGGAACTTTCTAGGTACAATCCCATGCTCATTCATGACGAATGGGATCTTTACCCTTTACACTTTTGATGCTTCTAAGTTTAAAATTTTGCAGTTAGGATTTTTTTTTTCATATCCCGTTAAATTATAGTAAACTAAAGTTTGTATTATTGCATAATTTCCTTTCTTTGCTATACCATTCTTCTCGGGACTGAATTAGAGTCTCTCTTAGAAACTAAGTTGCTATAAGAATGTCTCTAAACGTTACTTAAACATTATTTGCACTCAATAATTACCATTTTCTTTTATCATTTAAGTACAGGGTACCGTACTTAATCTGCTGTGGCGAAAAATAATTTTTAATCAATTGAAATTTGAGTAGTTTTTTTTAAGCAAAAATTCATCGCCCCAGCATGGCCACAGCTCATGAGCTGAAACTAGATAAAATGAAAAAAAAAAAAATGTGAATGAAAACTGCTTAAAAAGGGAAAGGGAGAGATCTCTTAGAATTTTAATCGATCAAAACTTAAATGGAAAAGGGAATATATAGTCATTGGACTGTGGCCATGCTGGGTCCCACGCCTCGAAGAGTTTAGTCGAATAAATCCACCCCAGTCCTTTTTTTTTATCTGTTATTTATTATACTGGTCTCTTCTGCTGTTACGATAACATAACCAAACGAACATTGGTTGCAAAGCGTGGAACACAGACACGAAAACAAACACGCACAAAACACACGCGCGCGCATATACATCTACACACACGCACACACACACATATACAATGGGCTTCCACATGGTTTCCGTGTATCAAATTCGCTCACAAGCTATAGTAGAAGACCCCTTGCTCAAAGTAACGCGCAGTGGAACTGAACCCGAAATTATGTGGTTGCAAGGCTGATCTTCTTAGCCACAGGGCCACGCCTGTTTGGATATGTTTCAGCCTTTTAGACCTCATCAGCAAGGCATAATCGATAGAAAGCTACCTGAGCATAAAACGATTGGGAGAGAAATTAGTGTTAAAGTCACTGATTTGACAATTTAAAATAATGGTATACGGCTTCCGCGGATGTTACGTTAATTGTTGCACTTATGTACAAACATCTTGCACATTACTGAAATTGCTTAGCTCTTTGTAATAGTAAAGTGATGGAATATACCCGTTGTTTCCACTTAAATCATATCAATACCATAAATTAATGTTGGTCATGTATTGTACAATTTACATATTACGCCATGTTGGCTGCTTCCAATCTCCTACTTAATTTTAAATATCTTCCTCTAGTGGACAAACAGACAAATCTGAATCACTCAACTCAATTGTAATAATAATATGACTGAAGCAAAATATCTCAGGGGAAATAATTTTATGCATACTAAAGGTAAAATACGATAGAGTGTGACATATATAATATAGTGGGCTGGAAATTTTGGTCAACTGAGTTTATCGAAGCCATATTAAACGAAAGCTCCCTCTACGTATGCTTAAAATGTATGTCTACAAATAACGAGGAAGATAAATAAGTCAAATATAAATAAAATCAGTGGACATAAATTATTTCACGATATAGATGATAAAGATTCGTATACATCTTGACTTTTAAGCCACTGACTCATATTCTAATATGTTGCTTAAAATACGAAATTTCCATATGTGTGTGTACGTGTCCGTGAATACAAGTATACACATACACACACAAGCACACAAACACACACACATATGTATATATATGTATATGTGTATATATGTATACGTGTATATATATATATGTGTATATAT
>NC_068996.1:15256832-15260022 GCF_001194135.2 Octopus bimaculoides | reverse complement strand
TAGATTGATTGATTGATTGATTGATAGATTGAATGATTAATTGATTAACAGATACAATATATATATATATATATATATATATATATATATATATATATAGAGAGAGAGAGAGAGAGAGAGAGAGAGAGAGAGAGAGAGAGAGAGAGATGGATGGATGGATGGATGGATGGATGGATGGATGGATGGATGGATAAGCATAGAGACAGAGAGAAAGAGAAAGAGAAAGAGAGACATGTATACATATGGAATTATACAAGTATAGCACGCTGTAAAAAGTATACAAATGTGAAATGGAGCAATAGCAACCAAGGAGTGTGCACAATGAAAATAAATGGAACAAGAAGTAAATTTACACACACCAACACCCCCACCACCACCCACACACATTCTCCTGTTTCTTAGACTATTGTCTATCATGCCACTACATCACTTCGAATTCGAATCAATAAAATAGTGTTCCATTTTGAAATATCTAGGACATTGTGTCACCAATAAGTTGAACTTTCTTCCTTAACTATCTGACAACAATGTACAATGCTTCATATATATATATAATTTTAAAATATTAGTTTTTTTAAATGATAAATTCGAAAACAAATGTCGCGCATTTTTATGTAAGAATTATTGAAACCGAGATGAACGGCTCGCCGTTATCAATACGCGTAAATTTTTTCCCTTGTTTTTTTTTTGTTTTTTTTTTTCTCTAAAATTTCCATTATTTTAAAAGAATTACGATAAAGTTTTCGGAAGTCAATTTCAGTAATGACTACACAGAAACACTGCTATGTTTAGCTGTTTTAACTATCAGTTATATATGATCTGCTTTTTTCCCCCATTAAATTATTTAACAGAAAAGGAAACAAAAATGCTAGTATCTGGAGTTTTAGAATATTCCATTGTTGTTGTTACAGTCATTGTTGTTATCGAACATTGTTGTTGTTCATGTTGCAGTTGTTCTTGTTAATGCAATTGTTTATGCTGTAGTTATTATTGCAGTTCTTGTTGTTGCTTTTGTTGCTAAGGTTACCACTGCTAGTATTATATTTATTATTACTGTGGCCGGTTATTGTTTCTGCAGTTGTTGATGATGTCATCGCTATTGCTTTAATTATGTTCATGAGAATTGATATAAACTCTTTATTTGCATAGACGTGGTAATTATTATGAGAATGGTAATGATGATGATAGTGGTCATGGTAATGGTGGTCGTGGTGGAGGAGTAGGTAGGTGGTGGTGGTTCTTTTGGTAGTGGCAGTGGTGCTGGTGGTGATTTGGGCGGTAGTGGTTTGTAGCGATGGTGGGGGCCATGCAGTAGCAGTGACAGTGTTGCCAGCAATAACATTGTAATTATGATATATTTATCTATAAAAATTATTATTCAACTTAAATAGAAACAAAAGAAAAAAAAATGACATCCGCGAAAAACACCCCACAAAAATAACTAAAATACAACAAAACAAACAAACAAAAAAATAACTAAAATACAACAAAACAAACAAACAAAAAAAGCAGTTAAATTTTGGACGCCATTTGATAAAATGCATTTCTCTTGAAATCTTCAGCTATGTATGAACTTGGACATTTTTTTTCATTTTACTTTACTTTATTTATTACTTATTTATAAATTTATTATTATTATTATTATTATTATTATTATTATTATTAATATTATTATTATTTTGTATTATTATTATTATTATTATTATCGTTATTATTATTATTATTATTATTATTATTATTATCGTTGTTATTATTATTATTATTATTATTATTATTATTATTATTATTATTATTATCATCATCATTATTATTATTATTATTATTATTATTATTATTATTATTATTATTATTATTATTATTATTATTATTATTATTATTATTATTATTATTATTTTGTATTATTATTATTATTATTATTATTATTATTATTATTATTATTATTATTATTATTATTATTAGTTTTTATCAGTTCCAATCAAGACTTTTCTTTCCTGTTCTAATCTTTGTCTCTATCATCCTTCTCTCACGCTTCTTTGGTCAATGTTGCCTCTAAACTTTCTTTTCCATCATCTTTCTTCGAAGCATTTTCCCCTAGAAATCCTCCGTCTCTGTGGCCTATTTTGCCAGTCCCTCATGAACAATAACTACTTCTCTACCCTTTCCTCACGCACACTCAGTGTATTTCTTTCTTTCTCTACACACACAAACACACACACACACACACATACACACACACACACACACACACACGTATTATTTTGTCTTTCTTTTCTGTCAATTCTATCTTATTTGCTTGTCATTTTCTTTCCTCCCGTTCTCATAATTTTCATGTTTCGTGCACCGTATCTCTTGATCTCAATTTCCAGTTTTCATTCCCTTCAATTCCAGAATCCCAATGCTTCAAATGTTCCCAGCAGTTCTTGCGTTACTCTCGCCCTTTCACTCTCACACACACTCTCTTTCTCTCCCTCACATGCACACACGCTCGCGTGCACTCTCTTGTTCACTCTCACTCTCTCGTCGCCAATCTTTCTCATTCTCTCTTTCTCTTCTCTCTCCCTCTCTCTATCTCTTTCTCTTCCTTTCTAATTTTCTCCTTTATCTTTTTATTTCTTTCTCTCTCGTTCCCCTTCCTTATCTCTCCATCTCTTACTCTCAAAAATCATTTCGCTTTCCTTTTCACTGTCAGTAATCATTTTTTTTATATTGTATGTTTATTTTATATTGTATATTTATTATCATCATCTCTCCCCACCCCCACCTTTCCTGTGTGCACTCTAATATTCAGTGCCCATCCCACAAGTCCCTCCCTTCAAGATATCAAAACACTCTACCACAATCCACCACCACCGCTACCACCACTAAAGGAACAACCACTAACTAGAATCGATCAGAACCTAACCCAAACCCAAACCCAAACCCAAACCAACCCAGCCAAAATTTAAGCAAAGCGAACCAAACTAGAGCTGCCACAACTATAGAAAGCACCACTGCCGCGACTCTAACCTCATCCTTACGTTATCCATCTCGCTTCAACCATTAAACCCGTTGTGTATACATGTGACTTGTTTTTGTTTATCAGTTTCGGGCACGTGGCATTGTTTAATCGAATAGCTAGCTGCAGGAATCGGGTTTTACACTCCAGCAAAGACAGTCAATTAGTTCGCTGTTATCCACACGACAAAAAAAA
>NC_068996.1:15251421-15255378 GCF_001194135.2 Octopus bimaculoides | reverse complement strand
TTAATAACACCACACACACACAGACACTCACACACACACACACACACACACACTAACTCACACACCCACACGCCTGTGCTCTCTCTCTCTCTCTCTCTCTCTCTCTCTCTCACACACACACACACACACACATAGATCCTGCCATCTAAAGAAACAAATGGAGAGTTCAAATTAAGAAGCAGTAAAATCTTTTCCAGCCTTCCTTGTTCGAGCAACCTCAGATAGAGAGACAAATGTATGAATTACCTAGCAGAGAAAAAGTCTGCCTGGTAGAGCTGTTTGACAAGGGAAAGTGCATCGATACATCAGCTTTTATCGAACAGAAAAAAAATGAAGGAAATAAATTATCTGCTTCTCAAAAGAGGTACGCACTTTTCACGTGTCCTTCAAAGAACAATTTCAGGTAGTTTAACCTAAGAGTGATACAGAATATCCTCTGTCCATCAAGGAAGAAACTATGATATCATAAGCTCAATACTGAACACGAAAGCGAATCAGAAAAACACGCTGTGGAGGTACATGACAAAAATATCCAAATGTTCTAACGACAATACAGGAAGCGATACAACAGAAGGGTAGTTGTTATGCGCATTGTTGCTTACGTTACCATTTGACTCGCATCGCTTTCACATTCATGGTTTTATATGGGCAAGTAATAAGCACCGAAATAACCGAAAACGACATTTGGTCAGATGTGGCCTTTATGAATATACAAGTTCTAATGTATAACTCACTCCGAATATCCGAAGAGTACTGCTTTGTAAAGCGAGAAGTACCTCTTCCTGAAGACAGTGGACATTTTTATGTGCATTAAGTATACGTGATTGAATATTTTTGCATGTATGTATGTATGTATGTATGTATGTATGTATGCATGCATGTATGTATGTATGTATTTATGCGTGTATGTATGTATGCATGTATGTATATATGTATGTATGTATGTAATGTGTGTATGTATGTATGTATGTATGTATGTATGTATGTATGTATGTATGTAAGCATGCATGTATGTGTGTGTGTATGTATGTGTGTGTGTATATATGTATGTATGTATGTTAAATTCTTTATTGCCCACAGGGGGCTACATACAGAGGAGACAAACAAGGACAAACAAAGGGATTAAGTCGATTACATTGACCCCAGTATGTAACTGGCACTTATTTAATCGACCCCGAAAGGATGAAAGGCAAAGTCGACCTCGGCGGAATTTGAACTCAGAACGTAACGGCAGATGAAATACAGCTAAGCATTTCGCCCTGCATGCTAACGATTCTGCCAGCTCGCTGCCCTTCCGATTAATACCCGGGAGCTGATAGCGAAACATCTTACAACATCGTAAGACGAACTAGTTTCAATTCTTGCTTGGAAATATCTCATGCGAATGCTCTTTGGTAAAGTACGAACATCAAAGCAACTCATATCGCTCCCCCTCTATCTCATTTGAATATAAGGGAGTGCAATTTATGACAGTTTTTAATCAGTGCTCCGCATCCTTTTTTCACTTGCCGTACACTTATATTCTTTTCAACATTCGGCGACACACCTGAACTAAAAATATAACTAAAAGTAAAGGAGAAAAAATTATATTCAGGTTACACAGCGGCACACCTAGCATCGTCTCGTAACACACCAATGTGCTGCAGCAAACTGGTTGTGGAGCACTGTTCTAAATCAAAGTAATCTATTATAGTAATGTATTTTTTTTTCTTGTGTTCCTTAGACACTGTACAACACCTTTCGCTACTTACCCTACTGTCTGTGGTTCAAATTTTAGCTGTTTAGTTCGCCATTCCTAGTTTCCCCAATACCAGCAATATACTGTTTTATTGTTATTTTTGCTAGAATAAGCTCAACTGCACTGCAACTAGTAAAAACAATTATCAGTAGTATTATTGTATTATAATGACTAAGCATGTCCCAGTAACAACAGGATCAAAGAGAAAGAAGAAAAAGTGAGTAGCTATGACGATTTGAAGTGGGAAATGAGCAGGTTGTGGACGTAATTGGTGCACTTGGAAGTATCAGCAATCAACTAACAACATGGCTGCAAAAGATTGGTACAAATGTAAAGATAGAACACCTATAAAAATAATTATTGCTTGAAACTGCAAGAATTCTTAGCAGGGTTCTTGAAGCATGATCAGTAAACAAGTGTTATCTTTGCTGACTGGTTATGGACAGCCGACTGGCTATGGACAGCCGACTGGCTATGGACAACCGACTGGCTATGGACAGCCGACTGGCTATGGACAGCCGACTGGCTATGGACAGCCGACTGGCTATGGACAGCCGACTGGCTATGGACAGCCGACACTTTCCACCATACCAATCAACATAAAGCTGAAATTTTTCATAACAACAACAACGATGATGACGACTATAATGATGATGATGATGATTTTGGTTCAAGAATTAAAATTTGGTGGGGCGGGGTAAGTCGATTACATTGACCTCAGTGCTCAACGGGTACTTCTTTTGTCGACCCCAAAATAGATGAAAGGCAAAGTCAGCCTCCTCGGAATTTGAGTTCGGAAAGTGCAGAGGGCTGAAATGCTGCTAAGCATTTTGCCCAGCGTGCTAATGATTCTACCTGCTTGCCACCTTGATAATAATAATAATTCTTTCTACTATAGGCACGAGGCCTGAAACTTTTCGGTGGGAGAGGACCAGTCGATTACATCGACTCCAGTGTTTCACTGATACTTAGTTTATCTTAATTTAATAATAATGATAATAATAACAATGACGACAACAACAACAACAACAATAATGATAATAAATACTCTGCTGCAGTACCAGGCAGTGGCTCTCATGGCTTCTGATCTTAACTGATTGGAGGTGTTATCATGTACATTGTTTTGTCTTGGTATAAAAGATGGGCTACAGCAAATATTCTGCTCAGTACCACAGATTTACTGGTCAGTTGTTTGACCTTAACCAGTTGAGCATGTCCCTTGGTGGCTGACGATATGTGCATCTCTGATCACGAGCAGAAGTAGTGGGGGAGCATCATAGCCATGTGTTGAGAGGAATTCTTTGGGGTTTGAAGAATTCACCTCTGGAAACATGGGTGTTTCGTTCATCGTACTTAAACAAACCTTATTCAAAGACCTTTTGAACGGGATGGGCTACTCAACCTGGGCCCCACCTGCAAGGTCATACGCTGTTTATCTTGATATAACATCACCATGTCACACACATGTGGTTGTGATGGGCATATAGGGCTTCGTATAATTGTACGCAAGTGTCACTTTGATGGCCTGCGCTGCTTTCTCAATTACAGTAATAGTAATAATAATAATAATTATGGTTTCTTTATTAACCACAAGGGTTTGCATTAAAAAAAACATTATGTACAGTACGGGCCAAAACAAAGAATATGTATTTGTGTATGTGTTGCGAGGGTTTTGCGTGTAAACAAGACTAACAAAATTTAAAAACTCAACGTGTGATACTCAATAGGGAGGAGACATTCGAGGGCTGCTCGTGGAAAACCCCAAGATTATGGGTACCCTGAGTTTTGGGGCAGTTGTCTTTCCAACTACAGGCGTATGCGCAGGGTAGGCCCATTCACTTGCACCATTCTCGCCACTTTCATCCACCTTTCAGCAAACTGGCTAGAACACAACACTTCCCTCTCTACCCTCATTTTTCTATTCAAGTGAAACTAGAAGAAGTCAATGAGAGCTCTACCAAAGAGGAAAGTATCTGTCCTCATGCCTTTCAGTCTTGTTCACCTAACAGTCTCTTTCGTCAAAGCCACCAGCCAAAGGAAAACTGCCTTGCTTGCCCGATTGAAGGAGGTTGGTGGTGTGATTATCACTACAGACTCGGTTGACAGACGGATCCATCCCACGCGTGACTGCAGCTGTTCGACATAACCCCACAAGTCAGCAATGTCCGGATACTGTACGAGGGCGTGCAGAATAATAATAATAATAATAATAATAATAA
>NC_068996.1:15250026-15251321 GCF_001194135.2 Octopus bimaculoides | reverse complement strand
ATATAAATCAAGGGGAGGACAGGAAGTGCATAAATGGAAATCCTACAAGACACAACACGCGAAAAATAGACGATAGCATAACAAATGGTAAATAGAACAAAATCAGGATATACGAAACATTCGCAGCTGATTTGCTCGTCAGTCAGTGTCCAGAAAGTCCTAACAGTCTCGCACTCTTTTACCACTGAGACTGCTCGAATCCGGAAAATTCCAGAGACTTAAGCTAAAAGCATTAAGCTTCTGGGAAAAAGCAAAAGAATGTAGACAAGATCTGAAACAAGAACGAAAACAAATATAAGAAAACTAGAACTATGCACGTACCACAGACGAACGCCTTTCGGCTATGCAACAGAAGAAAAATGATTGAACATTTACAAATACAAATAAATAAATACATAACAGAAAGGGTCTTGCGAAAGTAACATGATGAAATAATAATGCAAGTGCGACAGAAAAAGAATTGTACGTGTACAATGGAGAAACGCCTTTCGAGTTTACAACGAAAGGAAAATAATTGTACGATTACAATATAAATAAATAATTGGAAGTCTTTGGACTATCTGGCGAACGTGGTAAGCTGACGCAAAAGCAAAATGGAAAGTCGTAAGAGACCGAGGGGGAGGACAGACGAAGGTGATCGGCCTGGAAGCTAGCTGGTCGAAAGAGGACGACAAGGCCTTGGCCGGACAGCGATCACGTGATAGGAGAGAGAAAGAGTTAAAGAGGACAGGCGGATTAAGGGATACGAGGGAGGGGAGGAAGAGAGATTAAGGAATAGGAGAGAGGGGGAAATCAGAGGGACTAAAGAACGAGAGGGAGGGGAAGACAGAGGGTGCAATGGATAAACTGTCGTCATTTTATATTTTTGTTTTCATGTATGCGCATTGTTTGTCTTTGATGTTGTCGTTTGCACAGTATAGTAGGGTCAGTTGGGCAGCGTGTGAGAGAAAAAAAACAGCACCATGACACAATTCACTCTCCCACAAATTTGGAAATGACATGCTTTACTGCTTGGCATTCGTGCCGGAAGCTCTAATACGAGCATTTCATAGTGTTTTGGTGTCAATCTGAGAACAGCGCAATCTGAGGACATGTACCGACAGTGATAAAAATCAAACATACAGTCCCTAACCCTAACCCTAACCCTAACCCAACATCATGGTGTTTGGAGTAATCACTAGTGATGGCAACGTTATGCCTCCATTCATCTTTCCACATGGCCTCAGACTCAACACGGATGCTTACATTAAATGTCTGGAGGACGTAGTTCTGTCCTGAGTCAAGAGGAATTGGCT
>NC_068996.1:15244857-15247582 GCF_001194135.2 Octopus bimaculoides | reverse complement strand
GGTATAGGTGGTTTTGGTGGTGGTGGTGGTGGTGGTCGTCGTCGTCGTCGTCGTATTGACGTTGTTGGTGTCTGCCCCAACGGTACTCTTCTTATCTAGGAAGCGTCTGTATTTATACGTTGAGTACGACAAAGTACTGATTTTTTCTTTGGAGTTGCTATTCTGTTGCTCAATCATATGTCGGGGGCAGATGTAGATATATTTATCCGTAGTGAGGAGTTAATCGAGCTTTGCTAAAGTAATTGCAGAAACCAAATCAAATAAAATGAAGGAAAATGTACATTCATGCAACGCATTAAATACCATATGTGTCCAAGGTATTCAATACCATATGTGCCCAAGGTATTCAACAAGTTGCCCTTGAAAGCCTCGACATGTTATGCTCTTTGCTATAAGAAAAACATCAAAGAAACATTTTACGTTTTCCCGTACCAGCTTAATTCTATTCCTGACCCCTATTGAAACACGAGATTTGCCGATAAATTCTTCTTCTTCTTCTTCTTCTTCTTCTTCTTCTTCTTCTTCTTCTTCTTCTTCTTCTTCTTCTTCTTCTTCTTCTTCTTCTTCTTCTTCTCCCTCAAATCACATCTGAAAATTGTTAAAGCATTTTGAATAATATTGACTTGTTTACAGTATTTGAATAAAATAGAAATTGGAAGGCCTTATATCATAAGTTTTTTTCTTGAACATTGCCTAAATTTGGTGTTAATTAAAAACTAACTCTCTAAGTATCACATATCTTATATAGAGCGTAGGAGTGGCTGTGTGGTAAGTAGCTTGCTTACCAACTACATGGTTCCGAGTTCACTCCCACTGCGTGGCACCTTGGGCAAGTGTCTTCTACTAAAGCCATGAGACGACCAAAGCCTTGTGAGTGGATTTGGTAGACGGAAACTGAAAGAAGCCCGTAGTATATATGTATATATATATGTGTGTGTGTGTGTGTGTGTGTGTGTATGTGTGTGTGTGTGTGTGTTTGTGTGTCTGTGTTTGTCTCTCACAACATCGCTTGACAACCGATGTTGGTGTGTTTACATCCCCGTAACTTAGAGGTTCAGCTAAAGAGACCGATAGAATAAGTACTAGGCTTACACAGAATAAGTTCTGGGGTCGATTTGTCCGACTAAAGGCGGTGCTCCAGCATGTCAAACGACTGAAACAAGTAAAAGAGTAAAGAGATAAGAATAATACCCACTGGACTTTAATCTAATCTGGATTTATAATAACCCATGACTAATCCACCCAGTTAAGAAGCCTTTACAGATATAAATACCTGAGAGCGTTTTTAACCATTACCTTTCTATCCTCTGAAATAGTTCTGGTTTATTAAATTGGCGGTTCTTGGGAAGCTGAAATGTAAAGTAAGTATTGTCTCGATTCCTAAGACTCATATGTTAGGTTATACGTTTTCCTCTGAAAGTGACGCCAATCGATTGCAGGGTAAATGATCATGCACAGTTGAGTGGACGAAGCATCGTGAAGTGAAGTGTCTTGTTAAAAAAATAAAAACAATGCCAACCTTATCTGAGGATCGAAACCACGATAGCAATCCCATGAATGCAAACACCCATGAATGCAAACACCCATAAATGCAAACATCTTACGACGTAAGTAATCGTGTGAAACCATAGGTGTTGGTTGTGCAAGATGCTTCTTGCGGAGCAGAAACAGAGTAAGCTTGTGCAGCGATTCCTCATGTCCCATTTGACCGGAAGCACAACAAAGCAGTGATCTGTTAAAACGATAGAGAAAGAGGTCTTTCAACATGGATATGCCTCGCGTTTTTGAATGAAAAGACGAACTTAAGAGAAAAAAATCAAACCCACAGACAATATTGAAGGAAAACAATTGCTGCAATATGTGTGTGGTGGGGAGTTTGCACGGAAAACAGAGAGCATAAAATGTGCTACAGAATGTGCCAAAAGGCCCCGTAAAATAATAGCTGCTAATATAGAAGTATCTAGCCACCCCTAGGTGGAGCACTATTATTTAAAAGTATCTATGTCGTTCTTAGCTCCAGGCAACAGCTGCTGAAAGGTGAGCTGTGATTAACAATGGAAGCGCTATGCAGTATCATATATCATGTGTGTGTGTGTGATGTGTGAGTATGTGTGTGTGTGTGATGTGTGAGTATGTGTGTGTGTGATGTGTGAGTATGTGTGTGTGTGTGTGTGTGTTTGCGTGTATGTGTGTGTATGAGTTTTCGTCAACTGATATTATGTAATAGGTATGAACTATGAGTGCTCAATTTGATTTACTATTAAAACTTTGAATTGAACTGCAACTGAACGCGTGATGCTAAGACTGCCTTTCAGAGGCGACTATAGGTAGTTTTTCCTTGAGCTAGTGGATATAGATAAAAGTAAAGAAACAAAAGGCAAACTGTTTGACATCACTTGAAAGAAACATTTAAACTAGATAGAGAATATAGATATACAGAGTCACTTACAGCTGTTTGAAGAATAGTCAAGCGTGCAGATAAGCATATTGAGGAAGGATTCCATTGACTGAGTATACCATCATCAGAGAGGGAGAAATCAGAGAGATGTAAAATTGAGGGAAAGTCTGTAATCGATCATATTAGTGTATTCCCGTTTGTCGAGAATGAAGGAAGGATCAGAGTAAAATAGGAATGCTTTAGGTAGATCCAGGATCAAATAAAATACGGTTAGAGGTCAAATCTAATATATATATATATATATATATATATATATATATATATATA
>NC_068996.1:15243151-15244599 GCF_001194135.2 Octopus bimaculoides | reverse complement strand
ATATATATATATACATGTATATATAAATTTATACACACATACATACACACACACACTCACAAACACACACACACACACACACACACATATATATATGTAGTAAATCCAAAGATATATATATATACATATACACACGAAGTCTGATCAATAAGTATCCAGACTGTTGGCATAGTAACGATGCTAAAGCACGCAGAGTAAAGCCACTAGGCGCAAATTGACCTTAAACTCTGCTGTGCTTGTGCACAAAGTTTTAATGTTCTATCTCACTTCCGCTGTTTGCAGCAGTGCTTGGAAAGAAGGTGTCGAGCGTGTGATCGACGCATTGACCATGACAGTCGAAGTTGTCATGGTGATACCAGCACAGAGGGCTGCGCAAAGTTGCAGAAAGTGTATGGAGAGGAGTGTGTGTGCTGCACACAAGTGGACGCGGGATTCAGACGTTTCCATGATGGCCGAAAAAATGTCGATATTGGCGAACGTTCTGAGAGACCCATGACCAGCAGAACTGAGAAAGCCATCGCAGACGTGCGTGCAGCTGTGAAGAGAAATCGTTGAATCACCATCCGTGAGTTATCAGCGGATGTGCAGATTAGTTACGGTTCAATTCAGTCCATTATCACTGAAGATTTGAGTATGCGACGCGTGTCTGCCAAGTTTGTGCCAAAACTACTTTCAGCTGACCAAAGAGACACTTTGGATTCAGTTGCACAAGATCTTGATTGTGTCGAGAAGGATGAAAACTTTTTGAAAATTTTGCGTCGGCTTTTGAGCAGGCATCGCCAAGCTTTTGGCAAAATTTGATGCAAATTTTCTACTCAACTTTCTCTGTCATGGTCAATGCGACGATCACACGCTACACACCTTCCTTCCAAGCACTGCTGTAAATAGCGGAAGTGAGCTAGAATGTTAAAACCTAGTGCATATGCAGAGCAAAGTTTAAGAGCAATCTGTGCCAAGCAGCTTCACTCTGCGTGCTTTAGCTTTGTAGCAATCCGGATACTCACGAAGTGAATGACAAATGAGCGTTCAGTAAAAGAAAGCCGAAATAATGTTCTATGGATACTCATCTGTCCCTTGAGGCTCGCTGGTGACTTGCAAACCTTTCTGCAAATGAAACAAGTTGAGAATCAGTTTACTTGATTGCTTGTGGATCATTCATTACGTGTCTTCTTGAGTGGACGGCAAGGAGTGCTTTGCTCCGTGCCATAAAACCCCAATGACAAGTAATGTTGTCGTTTAGAGGAGAAAGAGAAAGAGGGCTTGATTGATTGGTTCACAAACAGATATAGATATCGAAGAGTATAGATAGCTAGACAGACAGACGGACAGGCAGAAACATAGATAGATAGACAGATAGTTAGATAGATAGATAGATAGATAGATAGATAGATAGATAGATAGGTATATTTGTATGTGTGTGTAGGTCTCTCTCTCTCTCTCTCTCTCTC
>NC_068996.1:15241036-15241848 GCF_001194135.2 Octopus bimaculoides | reverse complement strand
TATATATATATATATATATATATATATATGTGTGTGTGTGTGTATAGATATTGTGTGCGTGCGCGTGTGTATATGTATGTGTTTCCCTATCTGTCTATGAATTTATCTATCTACCTTTCTTTTTATCCATCTATCTATCTAATTTTCTATTTCCCGCTCTCTACTCCCGTCTCTCTCTTTCTCTCTCTCTCTCTCTCTCTCTCTCTCTCTCTCTCTCTCTCTTTCTCTCTATCTATCTATCTATCTATCTATCTCTTTCGCTCTCTCCCCATCTCTCGCTCTCTCCCCATCTCTCGCTCTCCATTTCAGTTTTTCTCAGAGCTCCATTCTTTCTCCGTTATTTCCTAAATTCCGTCATGCTTTATTTCCACCGGCCCCCTCTTTACTTTTTCTTGCTCCATCTGACCTCCTACCGTGACCATCACTTACGCATTCACTCCCCACCCCTCATTCTGTTAAAATATTGAGCATAAAAGTTAAAGGCTAAAAAAACTTTACCTTCACTTAAACTTTAGAATGAATCATTCTATCATTCTTTTAATGGATTCAGTTACTAGACTGTGGTGTTCATGCTGGAGCATCGACGTCAATTGTTATACCAATATCAATATCACCCCTAGTTATTGCATATGTCAGTTTTTCTATCGATATTACTAAATAGCTGATATTGGCGCAAAGGGATTTAATTCGGATGGACGATGCAGAAATTTATGTAAAAGTATACCATTTTCTGTCCATCCCAGGTTCTTACAAATACCCCACCACACACACACACACACATATACAATGCGCACATGCATACATACATACAT
>NC_068996.1:15240048-15241026 GCF_001194135.2 Octopus bimaculoides | reverse complement strand
ATGCAGTACGATTGTTTCATGCAACTCCATTTAATTGAACAATGCAATCAATTACATCAATTTAAAATGTATACTAATGTGTCCATCTATTCTAATTTAATTAAATTCTATGTCTTTGTGCAACTGAAGATTGCTCTGCAATTCAATTAGAGGTTATGTTAGACTCATGAAGAGATGGTGTCACCTAAGGGAATACTGGTTCAATACCTAATATTATGTGGGGAATTGAGTTCCTTAAAATAACAGGTATGTATATATAAACCTGGAGATTCTGAAGGTAATAAGAGTTTATTATCAACAACAAATCGAACATTATCTCTTACAGCTGTTTCAGTTATATTCAGTGAATTAATTATGAATTAAGTTCGTATTTCTGAGTATAATATCTTCAGAGGGAAAAAATATACCCTTAGTTGTTTTATATGTTTGTTTATGGATTCATTATAGCAGACTGAAAGATACTATTTATGATTTGTATGTGTTCGTGGCGAGGGGTTTGCAGGTCGGTTGGAGGTAAGATAGAGTAGGTCAATACAATTATAGTGATAAATGAATAAATTAAATAGAGATTATAGAGGAAATTTCAATAATATATAAGGTAAGTATCTAAAGTACATTTATAAATTGTAAATAAAGTTGAGAAAATTTGGCCGTGTCGTAAGTAGCTTGCTTACAAACCACATGGTTCCGGGTTCAGTCCCACTGCGTGGCACCTTGGGCAAGTGTCTTCTACTATAGCCTCGGGCCGACCAAATCCTTGTGAGTGGATTTGGTAGACGGAAACTGAAAGAAGCCCATCGTATATATGTTTATATGTATATGTATATATGTATATGTGTGTATATGTTTGTGTGTCTGTGTTTGTCCCCCCAATATCGCTTGATAACAGATGGTGGTGTGTTTACGTCCACGTAACTTAGCGTTTCAGCAAAAAAGACACCGATAGAATAAGTACTAGAATAAGGCATATATATATAT
>NC_068996.1:15238521-15239879 GCF_001194135.2 Octopus bimaculoides | reverse complement strand
ATCAGTCTTTAGAAAAAAATAACAAATACAGGCGTCATCGATTTGTTCAACTAAAACCCTAGAAGGCAGTGCTACAGCATGGCCGCTGTTCACTGACTTTAAACAAGTAAAATATTAACGATAAACGCGGGTTTATTGTCTTGTCTTGATATTTCTGATTATGGCCAGCAGCTGACGAAATCGAGTCTAGCTGTAGGATTTTATTTCAACATTTCAAATTCTCCTTTGTTTTCGAGAAGAATCATGAATGAACACCACTCAATCACTTTCTAACTTCCTCCTTTCTTGGTAAATTTGATGCTTTGTTTGTTATATAACCAATCAATAATTCTTCCGCTTGGAAGAAGATTTGTGTAGTTAGTGAAGAATTTTATCTGCTGCCGTCAATCATGTCAGAGAATCTAGAGTTATGTGACTGTCAAAATGGATAAAAATCAACCAAGGTCATTTGGTTCTACGTCGTAATTTCTAAAGAATTTTCATAGTTTCCTTGTTGTTGTTGTTGTTGTTGTTGTTGTTGTTACAACATTTCGAGCTCAAACACGCGCGTACACTCAAAAAATGTCTGTCTTTTATGAGTGCTCTCTTATCAGGCCACAACCAATGTTACCATCCAGTCAACACTTACATCATGATAGAATCACCAGTTGTTGTTGTTGTTGTATCTGTTGTTATTGTCATAATCATCGACACCGTCCTCCTCCTCCTTCTCATCATCATCATCATCATCATCATCATCATTGTCATCATTTTAACCATCATCGTTATCAAGATTATTATTATTGGAAGTACTGTCTCCTAGTGGTTTTGTTAAAAGGTAGGTGAACGTAACGTGAATGGCCCGAGTGAACGGGCCTACTCTAAGCATGCGCCTCGAAATCGAGTGTAGATGAAGTTGAACAGGCACTCGTCAGTTTTGTGAGGTTTCCATGAGCAGCCCCTGGAAGTTTCCCTCTTTTGGGGGATTTGTCATAATTTTTAGTGTTATTGCCTTTTTACACGATCAAATTCCACTCTTTTTGAGTTGTGTTGTCCTGTGCCATTCCAGTCTTTTATATGAACACTCAGTGGTAAATTAAGAAAAAAAAAATATCATTATCATCATCATCATCATCATCATCATCATCATCATCATCATCATCATCATCGTTATTGTTATTATTATTATTATTGTTGTTGTTGTCATTGTTGTTGTTGTTCTTCTTTTGGATTCAGTCCCACTGCATGATATCTTGAGCTAGTGTTTTCTACTCTAGCCTTGGGCCAACCAAAGCCTTGTGAGTGAATTTTCTAGAGAGAAACTGAAAGATGCCCGTCATATATACATATATATATATATATATATATATATATATATA
>NC_068996.1:15237203-15238175 GCF_001194135.2 Octopus bimaculoides | reverse complement strand
TATATATATATATATATATATATACGTATATATATGACGGGAATCTTCATATGCGTGTGTGTGTGTGTGTGTGTGTGTGCGTGTGCGTGTGCGCGTGCGCGCGTGTGAATGTGTGTGTGTGTGTGAGAGTGAGTCCAACCACCACTTGACAACTGATGTTGGTGTGTTTAGTTAGCAGTCCGGCAAAAGAGATCGATAGAACAAGTACTAGACTTTAAATGAAAAAAAGTCTTGTGATCGATTTGTTCGACTAAATCCTTTAAAATAGGAATATGACATTAGATAATGTGGTCTAAGACGTAGCATGTCTAAAAAATAGTTTGTGATAGTCATAATTGAACTATCTATGATTACTTCTCTGCTCGATTAGGTCTGTACTTGGAATAAACAACAACAATTATAAACAGTAACTACTTATTACATACACAATAGATATCATCATCCAAGATATATCTAAATAAAAATGGGATGGTCAGAACTGGAACATTTTTTGATCAAAGGTCTGTATGAATTTGGACTGACCTCAGGCTAAACAATTATAGCAACTATGGCTGTTAATATACTAACTGCATTATTACACATTATATAAAGTAGTCTTACATATACTATAGCTGAATATACTATAGCGGAATATACTATAGCTGAATATACTATAGCTGAATATACTATAGCTGAATATACTATAGCGGAATATACTATAGCTGAATATACTATAGCGGAATATACTATAGCTGAATATACTATAGCTGAATATACTATAGCGGAATATACTATAGCGGAATATACTATAGCTGAATATACTATAGCGGAATATACTATAGCTGAATATACTATAGCTGAGTATACCATAGCGAAATATACTATAGCTGAATATACTATAGCGGAATATACTATAGCTGAATATACTATAGCTGAATATACTATAGCGGAATATACTATAGCTGAATATACTATAGCTGAATATACTATAGA
>NC_068996.1:15236120-15237179 GCF_001194135.2 Octopus bimaculoides | reverse complement strand
AAATATACTATAGCTGAATATACTATAGCGGAATATACTATAGCTGAATATACTATAGCTGAATATACTATAGCGGAATATACTATAGCTGAATATACTATAGCTGAATATACTATAGATGGTATGGTCACAGTTGGAACATCTTTGATCATGTATCTGTATGGATCTGGGTTGACCAGGGGCTGTACAATAACAACTAACCGATAATTCTGTCACAGTATACATTAGAAAATGTTAAACCTAACTACAATATGGCGCAATGCTAACATATACCAAGTGAACTTGTGTCGCTGCCGAATAGTGTCCAAAAAGATCGGAAAAGGTATTTTGAAGGCCAGCACGACAACGGGAAAACGATTTAGTTAAGCGATTTGGGTCAGAATAGAAAAAAAAATGGCGCAATCAAATCAGAGTTGGAAACATATTGTGCCCGGTGGTGTACAACAACAGCTGATGGCCTAGTCGAACACGTGATGATTCTGTGAATTATTATATACTGAAATAACTATAATAACAGCGACAACAGTGATTGCAACAATAACAGCAGGAACTTCATCAACAACGACAAAGAACTATTATGAAGACTAATAACAGCAACAGACAACAGCAACGCTTCGATCAATCCATGTTGCCAGATCGATCTGACAACAAGGAAAGATTAAAGTTCCTTCTAGAGGAACAAACCAAGCAGTTAATACGGAAATATCGAAATATGTTACGACATCGAGACAGAAATTTATATCCAATAGAAGCGAAGAATTGCTGTTAGAAATATTACAAATATTTACTCTACACACTGCAAACACTTTTCTATTACATGTTTTCTTCTCTGGTGAACTGCTAGAAAATATCGCAAGCAATCTGTATATATATATATGTCTACACACGTACACGCACACGTACACACACACACACTCTTATGCGAAGATTCGTACACACACATACACACACACAAACACACACATACAAGCACACATTGACATGCACAGACATGTATTTTTGGTGCATATGAAGCTTATACAGGAGTATATATATATATATGTGTGTGTGTGTGTGTGT
>NC_068996.1:15234858-15236110 GCF_001194135.2 Octopus bimaculoides | reverse complement strand
ATATATATGTGTGTGTGTGTGTGTGTGTGTGTGTGTGTGTGTGTGTGTGTGTGAATAAATTTTGGTTACGCTTATATAGATATACGCGTATGCATGCATATGTGTATGCATTGTATGTATGAGTGTACGAATCGATCTGTTTATCAATCTGTGTGTGTGTATATATATATATATTATATACATACGAGTGATCAGACAAACGGAAGAAGGGCACTCAACACATTTATTGGAGGTTACATGTATAGATCAAAACAATTTGATTCAGACTCGTTGGTACACTAAGTTTCAGGCGTGTGGCTAGTCTTCGGCCATTGGGGTCAGACACCAATGGCCGATGACTACCCGCACGCTTGAAACTTAGAGTACCAACGAGTCTGAATCAAACTGTTTTGATCCATATGCGTGTATATATATGTATGTATATGTATTTATGCACACATGTATGTATATATATATCAATGTGTGCGTGTGTGTGTGAGTGTGTGTTTTTGTATATATATATATTTTTTTTTTTTTTATAAACGCAGATATTCCCCCATATGTGTGTGTGAGTGTATGTGTAAGTGTGTGTGTGTATGTGGAGGGGTGGTGGGGTGATACGTATTATCTTTTATATAAGTGTTTACTGCATTACAGCAATTAGGAGAACAATACGAAGAAGACGAGCAGAAATAATTAGAAATGATTATGGAAAGTAATTAAAGATCCATAGCAGTGTTTATGGTGACAATTAAGTGATCGGGTTAATGTAGAAGCTGAAGAGAAAATGTCGATAATGTAGTGATATTTAGGTTGTCAGGAAAATTGAAGTTAAGATGATTGTCTTTGAGGTAGTGGTGGTGGTGGCGGTAGTATTGGTGGTGGTTGTGGTGGTGGTGGTTGTGGTGGCGGTTGTTGTTGTTGTTGTCGGTTGGAGAGGGGCAGGGGCGGCGGAAGTGGTGGTAGTGGCGCCGGAGGTGGTGGTCGTGGTGGTAGTGGTGGTGGTGATAAAGAAGGTTAAAGAAGTGTTTTGCTGCAAGATAAGTAATTAAAGATTGTCTGTAGTGGTGATGGTGGTGGTGGTGGTGGTGGTGGTAATGGCGGGTCATGGGTAAGTGAAACAGAAAAGTAAATGGAGAAATAGAAGTAAAAGAACATGATTTGGGAGATGGTAAGGAACAGGTGATAGTGGTGGGGGCGGCGTAAAACGGAGATAAAAATAAAAAGGGAATCGAAGAACGAAGAAGGAAAGAAGTGGGAGATGCCGCTGTAG
>NC_068996.1:15234274-15234725 GCF_001194135.2 Octopus bimaculoides | reverse complement strand
CACACACACACACACACACACACGGACACACACACACACGGACACACATATATAAATTGAGTGTTTAGGGAAAATTTATCCAGTCGGGTACCGTGTTAGTTCGCACGTATGTTCCAGATTACGGCTAACCGAATCATGTAGTAATAATAAGCGTCAATGATCCCGCTGTAAATTCTTCCGATGGGTAAATCCGGGTTCGCTTCCTTGGATTATGAAGACGCACTGAAAATTATGCTGGGTTGCATATGTAAGTGTTCATGCAGCAGAAACATGTGTCGGTCATTGTGACCAAATAATTATACCCTATGGCCAACTGTAAGGCTAAAAATAAAATATTATGATGTACCAGTCTCCGTATTCTTTATAATTGTTTGATATGTGTGTGTGTGTGTGTGTGTGTGTATGTATGTGTGTGTGTGTGTGTGTGTGTGCGTGTGTGTGTGTGTTTTAT
>NC_068996.1:15231116-15232738 GCF_001194135.2 Octopus bimaculoides | reverse complement strand
TGAGAGAGAGTCGGTATGATTCTTTAGAGATGATATTTTCAAAGGAATTTAAAAACCTTTGCTGTTGGTGTAAGAACGACAAAATATTTATTTGTAAATGTGAAAACGTTGTCTCTGCAAGCAGCAGACATAGAGTTTTGCTTCTCTTGCCCCAACTGTAAGAATTTTTACGATCCTTTCAAATTTCGTCTCATAGTCTTACCAATTCTCTATCACCCAGGGGCATTAGATCAGTCAGTAGACCAAAGCCTTTACTATTTTTTGTCTTTTACTTGTTTCAGTCATTTGACTGCGACCATGCTGGGGCACTGCCTTGAAGGATTTTAGTCGAAGAAATCGACCCAAGAACTTATTTTTAAGCCTGATACTTATTCTATCGATATCTCTTTTGCCGAAGCGCTAAGTTACAATGACGTAAACACACCAACACCAGTTGTCAAGCGGTAGTGGGGGACAAACACAGACGCGCATACACACACATATACGACGGGCTTCTTTTAGTTTCCATCTACCAAATCCACTCACACGGCTTTGCTCGGCCCGATGCTGTAGTAGAAGACACTTGCCCAGCGTGCCACGCATTGGAACTGAACCGGGAACCATGTGGTTGAGAATGAAACTTCTTACCACACAGCCACGCCTGCGCCAATTATGCTGGATTCAGGATTTTGATATTCTTTTCCGTTCCTATTCACCAAGTTCTCGCTTTTCCTTACAAATCACGGATTCATCAAAAGTTTCATCATTGAGGACAACGCTTTTGCTATTTGCTTTCTCCGACATTAAATCGCAGTCGCTCTTCTGAGCGACAGCAAAGTTAATAAGATAAGTTAGGTATGAGCACTTAGCTGCAGTATTTAGGGTTTATGATATCCCTGTATTTCTTTTTCTTTCTTTGTGGTCGTAGTTGTAGCAAACCCTATAATTTCTCAGCTGCTGCTGCTGCTGCTGCTATTGCTGTTCTTATCTCCGTTGTTGTTGTTGTTGAACGTGTTGATCATTTCCTTGGTGTGATGGCTGAGTTAGACGACGTATTTTCAACCTGACCATCACTCATCCGTAATTCAAGCTTGGAGTAGACTTTTCTTTCGTCTCTTTTAAAGTGCACTCGTCGCACCTACAGAGACGAAGGTCTTTTGCGACAACTTCATACGGCCCACAGTTCACGTTGCACAAAAATTAGCCTGTCACTGGTGCTGTTGACCCTGCCACCGGCGCTGTTGGCCCAGTCGCTACTGCTGCCACCACAGCCGCCGCCTCCACCGCTACTCCCACTGCTGTTGTTTTCCCCACATTTGTAGTTGTTGCTTAATCCCAATTGTACTCTAACCAACAAAATGTAAGACAAGGTTGAAGGCATTTAAGTTTTCTGTATATCTAAATCTAGGTGGAATTAAGTCAAATCTGGTGCCACACAGTGGGACTGAACTAGGAACCATGTGGTTGGGAAGCAAATTTCTTCCTAGAAGGTCATGTCTAAATATTTATAACACCATCCAATATATCATTAACCTTCCTGTTTTAGAAAATAATTTTTTGATTTTAGTGCCGGATGGGGTCAGACGGATTGCTGCAACGTCAGCACGAAGAAAAGGAAAGGGAGGAGGAGGAGGAGGAGGAGT
>NC_068996.1:15224477-15226977 GCF_001194135.2 Octopus bimaculoides | reverse complement strand
GAATCTTTAGTCATCTGTCAAGTCACAAGAAGGACCTCAGACAGATAATACTTTCCTTAAGATGTCGCTGTGCCCAATAAGGCTGCTTTTTGTAAGACATCAATCTTGCATGGGATTTCCAGTTGCCTTAAGAAGTCTCGAAGTTTCAATGGGTTTGAACCCAACGCTCCAATCACCACGAGTATCACTTTTACATTATCCTCTCGCATTCCATAGTTTTGCCCTTTCCACTTTCAATTCGGTGATTGTTTCAACCTCTTTACTTACAACATTCATGTCATTTGGTATGGTTACATCAATGATCTGACAGTATTTGTCTCTCTTATTCAATATGACAATATCTGGCCGACGGTGTTCGATTCCACGATCCGTCTGAATATCATAGCCCGAGAGTATCGTTACTTTTCCATCCTCCTGCATAACTTTACTTGGTACATGCTCATACCAGTTCTCTATTACTTCATTTTGGTATTTACAGCATAAGAAACAATGAAGATAAACACACACACTTTATTTTGGCGGCGTTTGTATTATTTTCGTGCAAGGCTCTCACATCCACTTGCAAAATGGGTCACAAATTCCACACTCTTTCCACAGAGTCTGCATTTCTGGGTATCAGAAATTTTATAGGTGTTATACTTCAATGAATTGGTACCGAAAGCCTGGTCTTGTGCAGCAATGATCAGGCTTTCGGTGTACGCTTCAAATCACCTAGTTCAAGCCATTCCCCCGATACTGTATTATCCTTAACGTCCTCTGTATTCCTTTCAAACTGTCCATTTATATTCATTTCAAGAAGGTCTTCTTTTCTCTTCTCCTCAGCTCTTTGGTTAAACTCTTCCTTGCCCACCATTTCATCAGCATTTACACTCATATCTTTCGCGGCATATTGCAGCAGGTCTTCATCACTATTTATCAAATACTCGGCAAGCGTTCTCCTTTCACTCCTTATACAATGGTCTATACTAATTAGTCCTTTGCCGCCATTCTTTCTTTTCATATACAGTCTGTTTACATTTACTTTAGAGTGTAGCGCCCCATGCAGCGTCATCAACTTTCTCATCCTTCTATCCAGTGTTGATAGTTCCTCCTTAGTCCATTTGAAGAATGACGAACTATATCTGACCACCACAATTGCCCAGTTATTCATTGCGGTAATCAAATTTTTGGCATTTAGGCTGGATTTGAACACCATCTTCACCCTTTTTTGATACACCTCGCTGACCTTGACTTTCATTTCTCTGTGTAGAATGTCATCCAACCCCCAAATCCCTAAATATCTATTCTCACTACCGTCGGGTCTCTCATAATGGTAACCGCAATCCTCTGCAGGCTGCTTTCTTTCCTCTTTTACATCAAGTACTAAACATTTGGTAATCCCAAATTCCATACCGATGTCCCTACCACAACACTTCTGGACTGCTTTGGTTAAGGAATCGTTCTGTTTTTTAGATTTCTCAAACCATTTCAGATCAACCATAAGCAGAAGATGGTTCAATGATGATCCATTCTTCCCACATCGGTAACCTCTCTAAACTTTCCTAAGTGTCATTGTTATGGGTAGTAGTGCAAGTACATTACTATTATTATTATTATTATTATTATTATTATTATTATTATTATTATTATTATTATTATTATTATTATTATTATTATTATTATTCCGTAACACAGTGTACGTAAAAATGCACCGGAGTCTTTAGTCATCTGTCAAGCCACAACAAGGAACTCAGACAGATAATACTTTCTTTAAGATGTGCGCTGTGCCCCAAAAGGCTGCTTTTTGCAAGACATCAAGCAAAAATTTCACATAAGTACCAAGGATATACATAATTCCAGGTTTAGGTGCAATGTTTTTATATAACATAGATAAATAAATAAATGGAGTTAAACGGAGGTGTTATTCAAATCTTTAGACTCCCGACATATGTTTCGATGAAAACATTGGTATTATTCGAGAAAGAATAGAATTATGTAAAACAAATGCAATCTTTTCATCAAAGACAAAAAGAGAAACAAAACGCTTCAATAAGACATTTTAACTGAATGTGATCACATTCGGTTAAAATGTCTCGTGTGTTCCTTTTCAACCTTCTATATATATATTCCTTTATTCTTTTATTTGCTTCAGTCATTTGACTGCGGCCTTGCTGGAGCACCGCTTTTAGTCGATGAAATCGACCCCAGACTTTGCTCTTCGTAAGCCTTGTACTTATCCTATCGGTGTCTTTTGCCAAACCGCTATGTTACGGGAATGTAAACACACCAACATCTGTTGGTAAGCGATGGTGGGGTGCTAAACACAGAGAGAAACACACACACACACACGCACACGCACACACAAACACACACACACACACACACACACACACACACACTCAAACATATATATGTATATACGAAAGGTTTCCTTCAGTTTCCGTCTACCAAATCCACACAAAGGCTTTGGTCGGGCTGAGTCTATAATAGAAGACACTTGCCCAAGGTGCCATGCAATGGG
>NC_068996.1:15221243-15223147 GCF_001194135.2 Octopus bimaculoides | reverse complement strand
ATACATATATCTAAACGACATTTTAACACAATGTGCCAATTTACTCGATGATGGTATCAAGATAAATGGTGTGGTAGTTGGAAGATGCCAACAGTATTTTTTTTTATCATACACATACATTAAAATATTTATCTCTACGTGTGAGTGCCTATGTCTGTGCTTACGTGTTGCGTGCGCGTAATACATGTCTGTGTATATACCCATGTCTGTGTGTGCACGCGTGTGTGTGTCTGCGTGTCTGTGTGTGCATGAGTGTGTATTTATTATCATTTGTGTTAGTGTGTGTGTATGTGTGTTGCTGTATATGTGTCTAATATACTAAATGTACAATTATAAGCAGCAATTAAAAGTGATCATTAATTTTATGCTTACAAGAAAATAGTATTTTCATTGCAATTAAATCCATCCATAACTCTGATCTAATGACGTTTCACATAACATTTCACTTATAGTTTCATATTGGGGGACTCTATTTAACTGTTATTTCAAATCTCTTTTAAATGATTCACCTACGGAATTTGTTATCTCCTAAAGAGTCTGTATATAGTTTTTATTCATTGTAGATTCTTCTGCTCGATATGCCCAATGTAGGGCGCCACGTTATAATATGCCCTAGATTTAGTTGAATAATTGGTTGGCGATTATTGTTGGTTTCTCGTCTGCTTTTCATTTGTTACTATATTGACTTTAATTCATTGACTTTATTTCAATTAATTTTCAAAATAATGAAGAACTTACTAAAAGAACCTTGTCATAATTAAGTTGGTATTGTGATATAGATTAACATAAATTATTGCGGTTAGGTGTAGTCGGCTCGCAGTCGTAAGCTCTTGAGCTCAATTCCCGATGATGCAATGCACCCTTTATTTCATGTTGCCTCTGTCCTCTCCACTGGTAAAAATGAGTGATACCTGTATTTCACATGTTGTATCACATTGAATCTCCTTGAGAACTACGTCAATGATACACGTATCGTTAATCTCGAGCAAGTTGTTCTCTTGATCGGATAAACTGGAATTCTCGTCGTCATGACCGATGGAGTAAAAACAGGAAAGAAAAATCTTCATGAGAGGTTACAATTTTTATCACTCTAAAACAGAAAGTTTGTAACATAGACTCATGGTCGGGTTAGAAAGTAAATGAAGGAAAGATCTCCCATGTCCTTACCCAGCCAAGGAATGTTATGACCTCTTCAACAAAATAAAAAGTTTATAGAATTTTGGTAAAGTAAAAGAATTTTATTTGAAGGCTAAGGTATAAGCATATGGTTTTCAAAGTTATGGTACATGTTTGCGGCTTTTGTTGTAGAAACTGTACCAGTTATGAATCACCGATATAAAAACTGAGTTTCTGTCTAGGTGATCAAAGTTTGTTTCAAAACTGTTCCACGAAATTGTGCTGAAAAACAGGGAATATGTGGACAATTGTAAACATCCAAAATGTGTGTGTGTGTGTTTGCGTGCGTGTGGGAGTGTGTGCTTATGTGTGTGCATGTAGGTATGTATGTACGTATGTATGTGTGTATGCATGTACGAATATATGAAGGCATGTGTGTGTGTATGTATGTATTTATGTGTGTATGTATGCTTGTATGTGGATATGTATGTATATGTGTATGTATGTATTTATGTGAGTGCATGTATGTATATATGCATGTATGCGTGTATGTAGGTAGGTATGTACGTTCATACATATGTATATGTATGTGCATGCATGTATGTATATATGAATGTATGTATGTATGTATGTATGTATGTATCTATGTATGTATCTAACAGTTTATCATTGAGATCGATTTAATATTCTTTTCTACTCTAGGCACACGGTCCGAAATTTTTGGGGAGGGACCAGTCGATTAGATCGACCCCAGTATGCAACTGGTACTTAATTTATCGACCCCGAAC
>NC_068996.1:15217267-15221110 GCF_001194135.2 Octopus bimaculoides | reverse complement strand
TATGTAATGTATATAAGTATGTATATAAGTATGTATGTATGCATGCACATATGCATGGATGCACGTATGTATGCATACGAGTATGTATGTATGCATGTACGTGTGTATGTAAATAATTATCCATGTACGTATGTACATACGCATGTATGTATGTATGCTTGTATGCATGTATATTTGTATGTATGTATGTATGTATGTATGTATCTATGTATGTATCTAACAGTTTATCATTGAGATCGATTTAATATTCTTTTCTACTCTAGGCACACGGTCCGAAATTTTTGGGGAGGGACCAGTCGATTAGATCGACCCCAGTATGCAACTGGTACTTAATTTATCGACCCCGAACGTATGAAAGCCAAAGTCGACCTCCGCGGAATTTGAACTCAGAACAGAAAGGCAGACGAAATACCGCTAAGCATTTCGCCCGGCGTGCTAGCTTTTCTGCCAGCTCGCCACCTTGTGGTCGATTTGATATTGGTATGAAACAAATAGAAAAGGAATTATAGTAGTACAGGACGAAGACTATATAGCTGCTTACTCAAGAACCAATGAAGTAATAGGAGATCTAAATATCCTTGTAATACATCGAAAATGTGAATAGAATTATAAAAGCTTTCCTTACTGGAATAAGCAATAATGAAGTACCGGATGTATTTAATCCAGTGGTATTCGACTGCGTTCCATATTGCCCCTTGAGAGTCCATATAAGGTTTTTGTTGTTAAGTAAACCTGCAATAAACTGGATAATTTCTACAATATTAAATAAATCTGCAATAAACTGGATATATTTCTACAATGCACAAAATATTTAAATAATTGTTTTATAGGCGCAGGGGTGGCTGTGATAAGTAGTTTGCTTATCAACCACATGGTTCTGGGTTCAGTCCCACTGCGTGACGGCTTGGCCAAGTGTCCTCTGCTATAGCCTCGGGCCGACCAAAGCCTTGTGAGTGGATTTGGTAGCCGGAAACTGAAAGAAGCCCGTCATATATGTGTATGTGTGTGTGTTTGTGCGTGTGTGTGTTTTTGTGTGTGTGTTTGTGCCCCACTATCGTTTGACAACCGATGTTGGTGTGTTTACGTCCCCGTAACTTAGCGGTTCTGCAAAAGAGACCGATAGAATAAGTACTAGGCTTACAAAGAGTAAGTCCTGGAGGTCGATTTGTTCGACTAAAAGCGGTGCGCTCCAGCAAGGCCACAGTCAAATGACTGAAACAAATAAAAGAAAAAAGAAAAAAGAAATACAATTCCTAATAACATTAGATTAGACATCGAATGACTATGAGGTTCCCGCCCTCAGAATAAAACAGGAACCAATAAGCAAAAAAGAAAGAAAAAATTGTTGAAAACCATTGCTTTAGAATCTGGTAACTTTTTCTTTCTAATTTTGGCACAGTACCCCAGCAGTGGTGAGGGTAAGAAGTAAGTCGATTACATCGATCCACTGCTCAACTATTAATTATTATATCGATCACGAAAGGAAGAAAGGCAAAGTCGATCTCGACCAAATTGGAACCCAGATCGTAAGGAGTAGGAAGAAATGCCACTAAGCGCGTTGTCCGAAGTGCAAAAGATTCCGCCATATTGCAACCTTTATTGAGATTCTAATAATTCATTCTAGATATGAATGGAATTATAATAGAAGCCTTAGACTATTTAGACGCAAGCTCATTTTGTTCGTATAAGTACCAATTAAATACTCGGGTCAATTTAATATTCTTGTAATGCATCCTAAATGGAATAATAACTGAATTCTAAAATGATCTTGAATCTTACTCGTTTTTACTTTGTGTAAGTAGCAATTAAAATACCAGACTTAATGTCTTACTCTTATGAAACGTCTTGAATAAGAATGGAATATTAAAAGAAGACTAAGACATCATCGCCATCATCATCATCATCATCATCATCATCATCATCATCATCATCATCATCATCGCCATCATCATCATCATCATCATCATCATCATCATCATCATCGCCATCATCTTCATCATCATTATCATTATATTCATCATTCTATTCACTTGAGAAAAAACATGTCACTCCTTCCCCTCGGCACGATAACGATGTGTATGTTTTTGCCCTTTGAAACTAAGTGTTCATGTCGATATAAGAAAGTACACTCGGTTCCACTTGATTGGAAAGCCATAATAATAACATAGCTGGTAATCTTCTACAATACACTGGCTTACTTGTATTGTTTTCAATCTGATGCCCATCCAACCTATGTATATCTGTACAATGTGAAAGTAACATTTAATTGCTAGTATGCGTGGAAGCTACACGAGACATTGAATAGATAGCGGTCCATTCTTGGAAATCCTTGCATGTGTAGATAATATGCAATGTTAGGCTGAAGCAATAAAATATACTGTATTTATTACCGTAAATAATACAGTAAGAATGTTTAAAGCTATGAAGAAACGTTGGTATGTCTTGATGCGATACTGTTTACACAGTGAAGCGAAGAGAACTGGTCCCGAGTTTGCAAATAAAATTTAATGTTACGTGTCTATTCGTTTGTTATTTGGCCAAGTGGAGCTAAATGGCATAAAATATCTCATTAAGTCCATGATTCAAACTTGAAGGTTTTTTGGCTTCTCTACTGGCACTCAGCGTTCGGCATCAAAAGCTATGCGTTCTTAGTTTTCTTTTATTTACTTTTCCTCTCTTTTCTTCTCTCTCTCAGTCTCTCTCTCTCACTGCGTCTATCATTTCACTATCTTCTTCATCACTTTCTTTCTCGAAGATATATATATATATATATATATATATATATATATGTATGTATGTCTGTCAAAGAAATAAATTTGCGGAAGATATTCTAATACTACTATAGATGTCAAACAGATTAATTAGGTAATATTTGAGAGCAATATACTTACTTTTTGTTGGTGTAAAATAGTCATACAAAATTATCTTACAACCTTTCTATCCTACGCTCTACTTACAGAATTATTCCTCAATTCAAATTCATAAGTGTCTATCATAATCGTATGTTATGGTTTCCAAAGTGCGTGTAAGTACATGGTGATCTACAGTATATACACGCACGTACACACACACACACACACACGTTTACGAATTTGTTTTGCAAGATTCCTGATGTGAAATCATTTTTTTTTTTTTGCTTTGTAAAGGCATGCTCTATATATTTGTTCTTCACTCGTTTATTTTTGTTCTTATTTTATCGTATGTCCGTTGTCTCGAAATCTTTTGTCACACATCTGTGACCTCTTCAGCGACCCTTTCCATCCACGTATATCCCCCTGCTCCA
This sequence comes from Octopus bimaculoides, assembly GCF_001194135.2. Lineage (NCBI taxonomy): Eukaryota > Metazoa > Mollusca > Cephalopoda > Octopoda > Octopodidae > Octopus > Octopus bimaculoides. The sequence goes on along the minus strand of NC_068996.1, from coordinate 15,217,827 downwards.
CCTTGTCCAATACATACATGCATACATACATATATACACACATACATACATACATGGGGAGGTGTATATGTATATATTGGTTTCATAATTTGGCACAGGGCCAGTAATTTCGGGTGAAGAGGAAAGTAAATTATATGGACTCCAGTATTCAACTGGTACTTATTTTATCGACCTAGAAAAGATGAAAGGCAAATTTGACTTCAGCTGAATTGGAACTCAGAACGTAAAGGCGACCGAACTGTTGCTAAGCATTTTACCAGGCCTGCTAACGATTCTGCCAGCTCGACGTCTTAGCAATAATAATAATCCTTTCTACTATAGACAAAAGACCTGAAATTTGGTGGGAGGGGATAAATCGAATAGATCGACCCCAGTACTCAATTGGTACTAAATTTATCGACCCCGAAAAGATAAAAGGAAAATACGATCTCACTGGCATTTGAACTCAGAATACAACGAGGGACGAAATGCAGCTAAGAATCTCACCGGCGTGCTAACGACTCTGCCAACTCGCCGCTTTCAACATAATAATAATAATTGCTTTAAATCTTGACACGAGG
>NC_068996.1:15215614-15217257 GCF_001194135.2 Octopus bimaculoides | reverse complement strand
GTACTAAATTTATCGACCCCGAAAAGATAAAAGGAAAATACGATCTCACTGGCATTTGAACTCAGAATACAACGAGGGACGAAATGCAGCTAAGAATCTCACCGGCGTGCTAACGACTCTGCCAACTCGCCGCTTTCAACATAATAATAATAATTGCTTTAAATCTTGACACGAGGCTAGCAGATTTTAAGGGGAGGGGAAAGTCGATTGCATTAAACTCCTTCACTTGGCCGGTACTTATTTTATCGGTCCCGAAAGGACGGAAGGGAAAGTCGAACTTAGCGGAATTTGAGTTCAGAATGTATAGACGGACGAAATGCTGCTCAGTATTTTGTCCGGAGTGCAACCATTCTGTCAGCCCGTTGACTTAATCTTATATTATAAAAATGAAGCGGACCTCCGTCACAACCTCTATTAGAGGTCTATTAAAGGGAGGGAAAGAAGGGAAAGAATCAAAATGTACGTCACAATGGAAGTTGAGATTCATCATGGATATCAAGTGGACCGACCATATCGCCAGCACCGAAGTCCTCATCCGAGCCAAGATATCCAGTATACTCACCTTGCTCCAGCAGCGTCTTTTGCGCTGGCTCGGTCATGTACATCGCATGCCGGGCGGAAGGATCCCAAAAGATCTCCTGTATAGGGAATTGGCCACCGGCACAAGAACACGAGGATGACTTCATCTTCGTTTCAAGGACATCTGTTGGATGGATATGAAGTCGTTTGATCTGGTCCTCCTGAGATGGGAGGAGGTCGCAAATGATCGCACACGCCGGAGACAAATACTGCGAAAGAGGATGAAGCGAGAGGAAGTAAAATAGGAACTCGCCAGCAAAGAAATGCTCACTCGACTGAAGGCAAAACCAGTAGCGCCAACAGAGAGCTCCTTCAAATGCAGTCGATGTATGCGTGACTGCCATTCCCGTGTTGGCCTATACAGCCACAACAGATACTGCACCACCATCAGTAGCTGACACGATTTCTTTGGGCGCAGATCCATGACCTCTCGAGACCGATGGATGCCTACTACTACTACTACTACTACTACTACTACTACTACTACTACTACTACTACTACTACTGCTGCTGCTGCTGCTGCTACTGCTGCTGCTGCTGCTGCTGTTGCTACTACTACTACTACTACTACTACTACTACTACTACTACTACTACTACTACTACTACAAAATAGTAGTGGAAGAAATCAGCACCGCAGACCAGCAAACTGTGATACCATAAACAGCACAAGGAGGACAACTCATCTGCAAGTCCACTAACAAACAACAACTAACCGACACACTTCTCAATACTTCTCTTCCTGCCGACACAAGACGTGATGCGAACATGACGAAACCGCGTCGTCGCGCCATATCGAAACCACCTTGTAAGATGTGTTATGGCGAAGGCAAAAATAATCAGCTAAAAAATTAAATGCGCCTTAAGTTGAAAGCCAAAATCCCTCCAGTTTAAGTTTTGGTTTCTCCCTTTTGTAATTCAATCTTCATAGGCATTAAAGTGATTTCTCCATTCGTTCTAGTACAGGATTTTTTAGACATTATTCTTTTACTTGTTTCAGTCTTTTGATTGCGACCATGCTGGAGCTCCGCCTTGAAGGACTTAAAGTCGAACAAATCGACCACGG
>NC_068996.1:15211995-15215322 GCF_001194135.2 Octopus bimaculoides | reverse complement strand
ACACACACACACATACACACACACACACACACACATATATGTACACACACATACACATATGGATACACACATACCCACATAGGTATACGACGGGATTCTTTCAGTTTACATCTACAAAATCCACACACGAGGCTTTGATTGATCCGAGGCTATAGTAGAAGACACTTACTTGCCAAAAGTGTTACGCAGTGGAATTGAACCCGGAATCATGTGGTTGGGCAGCAAGCTTCTTACCACACAGTCACACCGTCACCTATGCTCTGTTTACTTTTACTTGTTGCATTTTATTTTTCCTTCATAACTGACACTTCTAATTTTTTTCTGTATTTTCTCGAATGACTTGAAGACAAATAACAGTTTTGTAGTTTGTATTCTGTAGCTATACTCGTATGTATCAGTTCTCTGCAATTTTTCAATGGGTGTATTTTTAACCCGGCAAAAGATTTAATAAATTCCTTATTACACTAAAAATTACTCGTCGTATGCGTTCTATGAACTGCCTTGTGTTTGCATGTGTAATGCATAATTTCGCGTACAATTGGTGCTGTAGGTGTTGTCGTCACTATTAATGCTATTATAATACTTAGGTAACTTTATGTGTTGTGCTACGTCATTGAGTGTTAATTATGCTAGATGTGTCTGTATTGTAAGTATCTGAAATGAATACTTAGCAGAAAGTGAATTGTTGTATGAAATTTCCTATTGAGTTTCAAGTGTCTTTTATGAAATGTTGCCTTAACGGGGTTGTTTATAGAGACAGAGTGTGAAATGGCGAAGCTCGATATATTTCTCATTTACGTTTTTAGCATTGTTATTCCTTATCAAGCATAAATCTTCCAATAATTGTTAGATAACCAATTTCATTAATTTCATACTCTACATCCCAATTATTCCTATTCTATGATCCTTGTATTCTCATGATTTTCGTCAATTAGAGATCTGGTATTTTAGTATATGTTTTTTATAATTATTCCTGCAGTGGTTGGACTTGGCCCTTCTTGTCAGTCCAGGCAGGCATGCCATAGATTATTAGACATGCCCTTTGTTTTGTACATGTGTATACCAATTCCTTAAATGTTGATACAGTCTTATACTACTTAGTGACAGGGTAGGCATATGCTTGTACCATTTAGTATCGGCGTTGGTACAAGCATATGCCATTTCTTCGCGACGTTGGTGCATGCTTAAAACACTTCTTCACGGCTAAGTGACTGTACATTGTCCAATGCAACATGGCTGTCGACTCCATCATCTTTGTGTATATATTCCGATTTTACAAGGACTAAACAGTCAAGAATGACGAGATCAATCGTCGCATTAATTGCATAATTCTGCACATGGTGTTTGGCTCTTCCTTTTTTTTTCTTTTTCCTTCTGTTCTCTTTTTAAATTCGAATCATTTCTTGCCTCTAATGCTATTAGGAAAAATACAAAATAAATAAATATAAGCACAAAGAACCAACTCGTAACAGAATTGCGAGAAATTCCTTTCTTTCGTTATCTTAACGTCAATACATTTAATTGACATTATGTAAGTATTGAAAGAGCATTGCCTTTCTAGGTGAATGCCGAAGATGCAAATAAGACAAAAATAATCCTTACGAGAAACCCCTTCAGATAAAATGAATAGTAACAATATGTACGTTGCGTCTGACATTACTTTAACCTATGTTACACAGCGTAGATGTGGTCATCTTCACATTATCTTGAAACATGCATAACTGTACGATCCTGTAAGCAAACTGCCAATCAGCAATCCAATCAGATAAACAACCAATCAGATGAAGAGACAATTAGACAGCTAGCCAACCAGCGAACGAAGAGGCCGACCGCGTTTTGAAGAAGCTGCTGGCTTAAATAACAACGATTTTATGCGGTAATGTAATATGTCGTCTTCTCTGACAGGTTTATATTTTATATTGTTACGGAAGATGCACATACATAGATGTATGTATATAAACATGCGTATATAACTACGCAGACACATACATACAGGCATATTTGCAAATATGCATACAGACACGCTCAAATTATGTATGCTTGCAGACTTACAGAGATACAGACAAGCACACGCACGCAAATATACACGTATACATACATGCATAGACACGTCCATAATACACTTACATGTGTGCATATATATTTATGTACGTTTTTGCATGTATATATGTATGTATGTATTTATGTATATGTGTATGTATGTTTGTGTGTATGTATGTATGTGGGTGTATGTATGTGTATGTAGGCATGTATATATATATATATGTGTATGTATGTATGTATGTATCTTTATGCATGCACACGCGTACACCTAATATGCGAGTAAGTCGATGAGGACAACAATTTTGAAAACAAAACTCGTAAAAATAACCTAATCAAACCGAAAGACAAAAATATAACATTCAAAATATGTCGACCATTTTGGACAAGTAAAACTAAAGTCATACTACAGCAATATTAAATATAAAAATGTAAAACATATTTTCATATTTGTTGTGAGCGATAGAAGCAGTGTTAGTTCAAAATCGCTATCTGTATATTATACTTAAAGCAGATACATCGTTAAAGGCTTGATAACTGTGGTATTCATCTCGAGATGGCTTATACATTTTCATATATTGAATTATGTTTTATTATATAATCGTTTTACACCCTTCTCTTCACCACAAAATGAATGAATAAAAACAAAGAAAAAAAGGAAAAAATTGCCAAAAGGAAAAAATTGCCAAAAGGAAAAAAAGAAAGAAAGAATGAAAAAAAAAAAGGGAAATAGTAGGCAGGCGGTAAAGAGAGGAAGGAAAAGAAGGAAAGAAAGACGGAAAGTTAACATGGATCAGCCGCAAGATGACAAACAATGTTGTTTAGAAAATGGTTAATTAAACTATCTTTGATTTTTGTTCCTACAAAAAGGTGCCAATTTTCGGATTGGTTCTTGACACCTTAGTTCAAAGATAACGTTTGATCTAATTTTCAGTTGATTTGACATTATAGTTAGTGTCTTATTTCTTCTCTGTCTCTGTCTGTCTGTCTGTCTGTCTCTGTTTTCCGCTCTCTCTCTCTCTCTCTCTCTCTCTCTCTCTCTCTCTGTTTCTCTTTCTCTTTCTTCCTCTCCTTGGCGTGCACGCATGCGAATGACAGTAAGTTACTACCAGAAATCACATCTATTACTGCCGATATCGCTTTAATAATAATAATAATAATAATAATAATAAAATTCAGACAAATGCATAACAAAAACACCAGGACTTACAAATATATATAACATACAGAAAATAGCACCACTGGGCACTGCACACATCCTACGCAAAACACTTTCAATACAGTAGC
>NC_068996.1:15210408-15211529 GCF_001194135.2 Octopus bimaculoides | reverse complement strand
ATATACGACGGGCTTCTTTCAGTTTCCGTCTACCAAATTCACTCACTTTGGTCGGCCCGAGGCTATAGTAGAAGACATTTGCCCAAGGTGCCACGCGGTGCGACTGAACCCGGAACCATGTGGTTCGTAAGCAAGCTACTTACCACACAGCAATAATGATAATAATAATAATAATAATAATAATAATAATAATAATAATAATAATAATAATAATAATAATTCTTAATGGAAAGGATGCATGGAAAATTTCATAAGGATGTTGAAGATAAGACAGACAGAGAAAAAAGATGGCTATGGATGACTAACATTGATTTAACATCGGAAACGGAGGCTCTAATCTGTGCTGCCTAAGAGCAAGTGTTAATAACCAATTACTTCAAATACAGAACAGACAGCACATCAGAAAGTGATAAGTGCAGAACTTGTGGACAAAATGGTGATACTGTATGGCATATTACCAGTCAATGTATGCCACTAGCCCAGAAGGAATATAAGAGACGTCATGACAATATAGCAAGGATTATCCATTGGACAATTTGCAATAAGTATGGACTTGACAGTGCAAAAAAGTGGTACGACCATAAACCTGAAGGCATCGTCGAAAATAGAAACGCAAAGATCCTATGGGATTTTATGATTCAGTGCGACCATGAGAAAGAGAACAGGAAGCCAGACATAGTCTTATTTGAGAAAGAAAACACACTCTGCTGGATCATAATAGCATGCTCAGCAGACAAGTTATGCGATAAGGAAGAAAGAAAAGTCGAGAGATATGACAGGTTAGCTAGGGAGGTTAAGCAGTTGTGGTCGATGAAAAAGGTTGTAGTAGAACCAATAATTGTCGGAGCCCTGGGAACAGTGAATAAAAATCTTGAGAAGTACGTGGAACAAATAGGGGCTGCAATAAGGGTGGAGCACTTGCAGAAAACAGCACTGTTTGCAAACGCTCGAATACTCCGGATAGTGCTCGAAAAATGTGTTACCTTAGTTCACTGGTAGTGAACAGCTGACACCGTAGTACATCACTAGCATTAGAAGCTGTGCAAAGGCAATAATAATAATAATAATAATAATAATAATAATAATAATAATAATAATAATAATAATAATAATAATTTATT
>NC_068996.1:15206979-15207934 GCF_001194135.2 Octopus bimaculoides | reverse complement strand
CACCACCACCACCACCGTCAGCGTAGCTCTAACGCCGCCACTGTCGCCACACTGCTATTACCACAATCAGCATGATCCGTGGATATTGGGCCGGCGGGTTTTTATTCAAACGATCACGTATCGTGTGTTTTTCTTTGAGCTTAGCCACGTCTAAAGCAAACAACATTTCTTTGGGTGTTAAAGACGAACAAATGATTAAGATAAATCTGAGGAATTTGTTACTGCCGTTTTGTTACTGCTGTTTACCGACACTGCTATTTGTGAAGCTTCAGTAGTTGTTGTTATTGCTGTTGTTATTGTTGTTGTTATTGTTGTTGTTGTTGTTCTTTCTGTTGCCGTTTAAACTGCTACTGTGCTGTTGGCTGTTGCTTTCGTTGCTCATCAGTTTGTCTTTGCTCGTAGTCACATACGAGATAATGTATTATATTATTAAACCATTGACTCCGTTTTCCTTTTTGTAATATGACAAACGGCAATTCCTTGCATAGTCACACGTTTGGACAGTAGGATTACGAGCGGAGATAAGGGGGCGAGAAAGTGGTTAAGTTTATTGTGCCTTCGTTTGACTTTTATATCAAAGTTAAATGGTCGTTATTTTTGGTTTTCATTCTTTTTTAAATTACTGCGTTCATAAGCTTTCGCTTGACAAGGGAGATCACTGTGATATGTATGTATGTATGCATGTATCTATGTATGCATGTATGTATGTATGTATGTATGTATGTATGTATGTATGTATGTATGCGTGTATGTATGTATGTATGCGTGTATGTATGTATGTATGTACGTATGCATGTATGCGTGTATGTATGTATGTATGTACGTATGTATGTATGTATGTATGTATGGATGTATGTATGTATGTATGTACGTATGTATGTATGTATGTATGCATGCATGCCTGTATGTATGTATTATGTATGTGTGTATGTATGTATGTATGTATGTACGTATG
>NC_068996.1:15201080-15206253 GCF_001194135.2 Octopus bimaculoides | reverse complement strand
TACTTATTCTATTATTTTGCCGAACCGCTAGGTTACAGGGACGTAAACACACCAGCATCGGTTGTCAAGCGATGTTGGGGGGACAAATACAGACACACAAACACATGCACACATACATATATATATATACATATATATGACGGGCTTCTTTCAGTTTCCTGTCTACCAAATCCACTCACAAGGCTTTGGTCGGCCCGAGGCTATAGTAGAAGACACCTGCCCAAGATGTCACGCAGTGGGACTGAACCCGGAACCATGTGGTTGGTAAGCAAGCTACTTACCACACAGCCACTCCTGCGCCTTAAACACAGCCACTCCTGCGCCTTGTATATGTATTCTTTTTATACTCTGCACAACGTGGTTTTCCAGACTCAGTATCGCAGGACCAACAGTTTCTTAGATGTTTAGTAGTCATTTGTTGCCTTACTTTCTAAATGGACAAAGTCGATCGATATTGCTTTAAGGGTGGAATGCGTTGGGCATTATGAGCAGTTTTCTAGTTCTTCAATCCAACGTCTGTACCTCGACTCCCGTATATTTCAGAAAAGGAGAAAAGTATCTCAGCACATACATAATACATGTATTTATGGCTTTAACTATATTCATGCATGTAATTTTGTGTCGAGCACATTCCTAATTCTCCTGTTGTACTTATTATTATTATTATTATTATTATTATTATTATTATTATTGAGTGAGAGAGCAGCACATGCCATCAAACTGACACTGGGTTAAAGTATACACAACCCAGTATACCCATCATGACTACCCGTCTGATAAGGGTACACCAGGCACAAGCAACACAACCATACGTCCGCGATATGTTGATCTTATATCAAGATAAAGAGCGCATGACCTTGCAGGTGGGGACCCAGTTAGAATTTTCTTCAGGTTGTAGCCCAACCCGCTCAAAAGGTCCCTTAATAAAAGTTGTGTAAGGATTTTGAACGAAACACCCATATTTTCATAGGTGAATTATCCAAACCTCAAAGAATTTCTCTCAGCACATGGTTATGATGCTTCCCTGTTACTTTTGCTCATGATCAGAGATATACATATCGTCAGCCACCAAGGGACATGCTCAACTGGTTCAGGTAAAACAACTGACAAACAAATTTGTTATATTGAGTAGAATATTTGCTACAGTCCATCTTTTATACTAAGATAAAACATGTACATGATAACACTTCCAATCAATTAAGATCAGAAGCCATGAGAGCCACTGCCTCATATTGCATCAAGGCATGAAGCGCGATGACGTTCTCGTGAAGACTGCGTGTCGACAAAAACGAACTGGCGAATTTGTTCCGGAGGACTTTCTAGTCGCGAACTATCATGGACAATTTCCAGATGTCCTTGGCGTGGCAGTGCTACCGGGGGGGGGGAGGTGCTACCGATTCGAGATAAACTCTACAGGCACGGATGTGCTGTCAAACAGGCTTGTACGAGGTGCGCTCAGAGTGACGAATCCGTTCTGGACGCCCTCGTTCAGTGTCCGAGCATTGCTGACTTGTGGAGTTATGTTGAACAGCTGCTATCACGTATGGGACGGATCTATTTACCGGCTGAGGCTGTAGTGATGAATGCACCACCAACCTCCTTCAATCGGGTAAGCAAGGCAGCTTTCGTTTGCCTGGTGGCTGTGGCGAAAGAGGTTGTTTGGTGGAAAAGGCTGAAAGGCATGAGGACAGATATATTCCTCTTTGGTAGAGCTCTCATTAACTTTTTCAAGTTTTACTTGAAAAGGAAATTGAGAGTGAAGAGGGAAGTGCTGTCCTCGAGTGATTTTATTGAAAGGTGGGTGAAAGTTCCGAAAATGGCAAGAGTGGATGGTACCTCTCTAATTGTAGACCTGTGAGTCAGAGAGAAGAAATTGGAGAGGGCACTCTCTTTTGAGGTTTCAGGGAAATCTCGGACAGTGGGATTTCTCGATTATCCCTTGAGGCCTTTCTATATCAGGAGGACCACATCTCTACCATCCTCACCACCATTTTTTTAAACCTTTGTATGCTATCCATATGTCCCTTCATTTTCTGTGTATACTGTGTATACTTTCTTGCTTTCTATCCTTTTTTTTTATCATTTCATCATATGTAAACCCCCGCACTTTATGTCTGTCTTTGTATTGTCCTCTTCATCCTCGCCCTTGTGGTAAATAAATGAAATCATTATTATTATTATTATTATTATTATTATTATTATTATTATTATTATTATTATTATTATTGTTGTTGTTGTTGTTGTTGTTATTATTATTATTATTATTATTATTATTTTTATTATTATTATTATTATTATTATTATTATTATAGTTGTTGTTGTTGTTGTTGTTGTTGCTGCTGCTGTTGTTGTTGTTTCATATACACACAGCAGATTAAACTGTTGGAAACGAAAAATTCCTAACATCGGGCTACAAGTAAACCTTAGATGTCAAGAACATTCCGAGGTATTCTAGCTGTCCCAAATAACGTTGTTTCCTGGAACTGCACTAAACTAGGTAATATGCCTATTTCCTCCTATTTCCTCTGTTCATCTGTTCAGACTCTCATGGATAGTTCCCAATGCACCTTTAACTACAGGGATACATTTACCCGCACTTACCATGGTCTCTGTAACTCAATAGCTAGACCCTGGTACTTTGTTATTTTTTCTAAACCTCTCACGTTGATTTTCTCTTCATATGGAATCGATTATCCGGCACTTTCTATTCTCTTTCTCTCTATTACAACCAAATCAGGCCTTCTGGCTTCTATTACTGTCAGTCTGAATGGTAAAGTCCCCCAACATCTTGTATTTCTTATTTTCTTGTACTTTACTAGGTTGATGTTCATACCATTTATTAGTATGTTCAGATCCTAGCTTTCTATAATGCTCCCAGTGGATTGCCCTCCCTAGATTGTCACGTCTTTTCTTGTATTCTTTCTGTGTCAGCATTCTACATTCACTTACTAAAAGAGTAACACTTTTCCCTTTTGACTTACATAACCTACATTGGGAAGTTACTTGGTTTTTGTCAATCTTGGCGATTATCCAATTAGCCTTAATGCTTGATCTTGTGCTGCTACTAACAAACTTTCTTCTCCCTTTCCAGTTTTCTTTTCTGCAACCGTAACCATGTCTCATTATTACTATTTACTGCAATCATCTTTAGGAATCTACCGCGCAAAGCCTTCTCTTGCTTCTTTTTTCTGGTTTTTAACTTCATTTGACTTTTTGGTTTCCCTATGTCCTATTGTAACGCTAGCAGCTCTTAAGAGACTTTCTTCACAATTACCTACATAGAAGACTATATCTACTCTAGCTAACTCCACGCAGTCTTCAACTGATATTAACCCTCTTCCATCTTCCTTTCTAGGTAAGCATTAATCTTGCCACTCCAACTGTTGTGTGGAGGCCTCCATTCATATCAAATCCATTCTTAGTTCTTCTGTCTATTATCAAAGATGGGTGAAAGTTGAGAAAATGGAAAGAGTGGATGGTATCGCTTTAAGTTTAGACCAGTGAGTCGCAGAAAGGGAAATGGAGAGGGCACCTGTTTTTGGCGTTCAGGGAGAATTTGGACGGTGGAATTCCTCGATTACCCTTAGATGTCCTCATCAGAAAGACCAAATCACTATCATCCCTCCTTTTTTTTTTACTTTTGCATACTAACATTGTACACCATGCATACTTATCCATTTTCTGTTATTTATTTATTTTATCATTTCATTATATGTAAATCCTCACACACTTTATTTGTCTTTCTATTATTCCTCCCTCATCGTTCGTCCTGGTGTCAAATAAAAGAAATCATCATCATTATTATTATTTTTAATATGTTGTCGTTGTTGTTGTTTCTTTTTCTTCTTTCTTCAAATTTTCTTCCATTTCTTGCCGAGTGTTTTCCGTACACCTAGGGCAGAGAAGTTCATTGTATGCATTCCCAGTTTACACACGCAAATTCACAGGTAAAATATGTATTTAAAATAAATAAATAAATAAATTCATGAATGGATGTTGTATTCACAGCAATAATGCTCTTCTCAGTACAAGAGACGTTCCAGTTAACACGATTTTTTGCACTTCCTGTAGGGATGGTAAGCGAAGTTTTAGATTTTTAAGCTATAGTATGCTAAGGACGAACTTGGGCCTTCCAACGTCCCGAGGTCGATAAAACTATATAAGCTGGTCAATAATAATATCACTGTTGTTATTGTTGTTGTTCAGTTGTTAGTGTTACTTTATACAGTATATACAAACAATTCATAAACATACTCAAACGCACGCATCCATGCACGTATGCACATGCTTTTTGAAAAATCGAAATACAGACAAGCAAATTTATACACACACATATACAACACATACACACACATACATATACACGCACAAACATATACACGCACGTCTACCAAATCCACTCAGAAGGCTTTGGTCGGCTCGAGGCTATAGTGGAACACACTTGCCCAAGGTGCCACGCAGTGGAAATGAACCCGGAAGCATGTGGTTGGTGAGAAAGCTACTTACCACACAGCTACTCCGGCCATTATATATATATAAACATACTATACATTATATGTATATATATATATATATATATATATACATATATATATATTATGCACATGCACACACATACATTGACACACATACATAGAGTTTGTTTTTGTGTTTACTGAACTACTACTTATTCTTTTCATGTCGGATCAAAGGGATTATAAACAACAACAAGGCACACCACCACCACCACCCTCACTCACCACCACCACCACCACAAAAAATATAAGAAGATATCAAAGAATTCATTCATATATAGTAATAATGGTTAGTAGAGAAGTGCCAGATGTGCATTTAAAACCTCCTGGTAGCATTACATGCATTCTGATTCCTTGCCTCACATGTCCCCATTAATTCTTTCTTCCATCGTTCCTTTCTCTTCTCCAATCCTTCATTCTTTCTTTCCTTACTTTCATTCATTCATTCATTCATTCATTCATTCATTCGTTCATTCATTCATTCTATGATTCTTCCTTTGTTTGTTTGTTTCCTTCTTTCACACGCTCTTTCACACTTTCACTTTCTTTCACTTTTCTTTCTTCCATCGTTTCTCTCTATCGTTAATTCTTTGCTTTTCTGCTTTCTTTTCGTCATTCTTCTTCTTCTTCTTCTTCTTCTTCTTCTTCTTCTTCTTCTT
>NC_068996.1:15195912-15196559 GCF_001194135.2 Octopus bimaculoides | reverse complement strand
GAGACAAACACTTTTCTCACTGGTCAATCTCTCATCAACTTCTTCAGGTATCACTTGAGAGTAGAGAGAGAAGTTTTGTCTCGTAAATGTTTCAAAAAAGATGAGAGAATGTAGCAAGGACGGCACGTGTGAATGAGGGAGCCACCGTGAGCATAATCCTATGAAACGAAAAAAAAAAAGGAAAAAAGAGAGTCACTTACTGTAATATGTTTTTTGTATGACATTGCCCGAATTTACCGTGGTCTCTTCCGTAGGCTTTTCTATCCACGGATAAACCTAATCTGTTTCCCATTTATACTATGACATTTCTGTGATACACGATCCCTATTGATCGGCTTCCCCACTTTTGTTTCTTTTTTCCGCGATCCCTTTTGATCGAAATTCTACCCCCATACACTTTTTTCTTTCTCTTCTAAAAAGAAAAGCTCTACTTTGTATTTTGTTCCCTCTGTGTTCAGCCCTGTATGGCCAATAAAGAAATATACCTATCTATCTATCTATCTATCTATCTATCTATCTATCTATCTATCTATCTATCTATCTATACGTGTATATATGTATATATGTATGTATTCATGTATGTATGTTTATATGTGTGGATGTTTGTGTTGTTTTGGTATTAAGACCCATTTTTAAATAATTATCTA
>NC_068996.1:15194311-15195902 GCF_001194135.2 Octopus bimaculoides | reverse complement strand
ATGGATGAAAGAAACGATAGATTGAATGATGGATGTATGTTAGTATGTATCCTTTTAATTTGAATTTTTTTTAATGTTTAATGAAAAGTAACAACTAATGAATCAATAAGATTTCCAATACCACGTTTGTAGAAATCACCCGATTTCGACTCGAAAAATTCATCCAAACAAGCTCTCAATTCTACATCAATATTGAACGAAACTCTGGGCATAGAATTTGAAAGAGATAGAAAGAGGTGGAGATCTGTTGGTGCCAAATCAGGAGAGTGCGGCGGGTATGGCAGCACTTCCCAGTCATGTGTTTGAATGGCTTCCTTGGTCATATTGACGATATGAGGGCAGGCGTTGTCGTGTAGCAAAACTCCATGCTGACGATTAGGTCTTTTCTCTTGAATAGCCGTGTTGAATCGTTCCATCTGTTGAACATAGAGTTCTGCGTTGACCGTTTGGTTCCGTTCAAGCAATTCGTAATGGATAATCCCTTCCCAGTCACACCATACGCACAAAATCGTTTTACGCGGATAAAGATCTTGTTTCACGCACGGTGTTGCTTGTTTACCGGGGCTAAGCCATTCCTTACGCTGCTTCATATTGATGTACAGGCACCAATTTTCGTCGCCAGTAACGATTCGGTAAAGAAATCGTTGCTTGTGTCCATGAGTTGAGCAATGACGAGCAAGCAAACCAGCGGAGACTGTGACTCGTTGATTTTTGTTGTTGTCACTTAAAGCATGCGGAACCCATACTCCATACTTCTGAACCTTTCCCATCGAGTGAAGATGCTTCTCTATAGCAGTGTGGGAGCATTCCATTTTATCTGCCAGTTCCCTTGTCGTTTGACGAGAATTTTCGTGAAAAAGTTGGTTTAATCGCTCTTCGTCGAACTCAACTGGACGGCCAGAATGAGGTGCGTCTTTGAGGTCAACATTTCCATTTTTGAACTTGGCATACCAATCACGAGCGGTTCTTTCAGCTATGGCACCCTCTCCATACACAGCACAAATGTCTCGAGCAGCTTTTGCGGCTTTGATTAAAAACGAAATCCTTGATTAAAAACGAAAACCTTGATTAAAAGCAAAAAGAAGGAGGTGTCGAAAATGCTCGTTTTTCTTAACTTGACATTCCATTTTAATTATCTGAAAATAAACAAAAATTAACTAAACTTAACTAGAAAAGAAAAACACAAACAAAACAAAACAACAAAATAGATTCCAAAATGATTCAAAAATAGAATTCTGTGAAAAGTAGATTCCAAAATTTAAAAACGCAGTAAATTCCACAATTTAAAAAAACGGCGAGTACTTATATATATATATATATGTGTGTGCATGTGTGTTTGTGTGTGTGTGTGTGTGTGTGTGTGTGTGTGTGTGTGTGTGTGTGTGTGTGTATGCATGATTGTATGTGTGTTTGCGTTCATGCATGCATGTATGTATGTATGTACGTATATATGTATGTATGTATGTATGTATGTATGTATGTATGTATGTATGTATATATGTATGTATGTAAGTATGTACGTACGTATGTTTGTATGCATGTATGTATGTATTCATGTATGTATGCATCAATCAGCTCAATTGCTAGGAAC
>NC_068996.1:15183563-15187574 GCF_001194135.2 Octopus bimaculoides | reverse complement strand
TATATATATATATATATATATATATATATATATGTATACATATAATTTCAATACGGAGCAAATAATTCACGAAAAAATAACTTGCGAAGATATCATTGACTCTATTATTACCTAGTGTAACAATTTGAAAATGATAACAGAATCAATAATACAGGCGATTGCAGGCCCCAAAAGAGCATTGAATAGCTGAAGGATTAAAATTAATCAAAAGATCAAAATTAATCGCCAAAACGACAGTCGATTTAAGTAACAGCTTTGACTGTTATTTCCAGCATGTAGACATACTTAGCATGTCCTATGATTAATTTTAATCCTTCAGCTATATATACAGGGTTTGGACAAAATAATGGAGGCACCTAGAATTATAACATCATAATTTTGAAATATCTATAAAACCGTCAAAAGCTTGTTTACTTTTATGTTTTTGATTTATTATTAGTGTTGCTTAATACGTTTTGCTAAAATTGTTGTTCTTTTTCAGCTATCATAAAAAAAAAAGGTAACTCAAATTCATTAAAATGACAGATCTATCGGTCTTTCAAAGAGGTCAAATTGTTGGTGCTCGGATGGCAGGTGCTAGCGTAACGAAAACAGCCGAAATGTTTGGTGTACGAAGAAGTACTGTCTCGAAAGTAATGACAGTTTCCCTCCTTGGCACGGCCAGAGTCAACAGGCAAAAATTAGATAGTTGAAAAGAACAGATGGGGTTGTACCATAGGCTTCAGGTAGCAAGGCTCCTACACTGCAAGACTCCAGGGGTTCCAACAAAACCTGAGTTAAGTGAATAATAATAATAATAATAATAATAATAATAATAATAATAATAATAATAATAATAATAATAATAACGATTTCATTTATTTGCCACAAGGGTGAATAATAATTGAAAGCTTTTGGAAAACTAAGGTTACAGGTAGTAACCCGCGAACCTTATAATTCCTACCAAGAATAAGAACGAACCTGAGTCAAACCATCATCAATAATAATAATAACAATAATAATAATATTATTATTATTATTTATAATAATAATAATAATAATAATAATGGCAACAACAACAACAACAACAATATATCATCCCCTCATATTCGCTTCATCCGCAGATCCGGACCACTTCTATCTTTATAATGCCGAATGTTGCTCATTTAAACGGCGATTGAACGCTGTGTCGTGTTCTTTGGTTGATGTCTTTTGTAAATTTTTCCGTTGCCCCCAATAACGGACGTCACTGTTGGAGTGTTCCTTCATAGTTGTTCATTGCCGGATGTCAGAGAGCATTTTTCTCTCTCACCTTCTCTCTCTCTCACTCATTCACTCACACACCCTCTCGAGTACTTTTCTAACCAGGTTTGCTTCTCTGCATGTGTTAGTTTTCCATTTTTTTTTTGTTATGCCCTCGCCTCCTCTCGTATTTTAAGTGCGTGCACTTTCATCAAGTTTTAACAAATGGAATGGGAATAGCAGAAAACAGACAGGCGTGGAAAAGGATAAAAAAAAAAAAGTAAAACTGCAAAAACTCCTGAAGTCACTTTCATCATATTAACTCGGCTGCTTACATCCACCAACCAACATGGCCTGCTGTTTCAGCCGACAGACTCACATTTAGCCTGTTTCCTATGTACAGAAGCATGCATATAAGCACGTAAGCTGTATATTTGTACGTGGAAACACACACACACACACACACACACACACACACAAGCCGTGTCGGAGCGTTAGCGCGCGCGTGGATGCGTGAGAGTGTATGCGTACGTCTTTTTGTATGCATGCATGTATATGCGTATGCATTTATGTAAGTATGCATATATGTACGTGTGTGTGTGTACGTACGTCAGTGTGTATGTCTGTGCGCGCATATATATTTATATACATAAGCGCATACATAAATACATGCATACATATCCATACATATATGTACATACCTACAGCTATATGTATACATACATGCATGCATGCATACATGCATACATACATACATACATACATTTAGATATATACATATGCACACGCATACAGGTATATGTCTGTGTGTATGCATGTGTGCGCGTGTGCGTGTGCGTGTGTGTGTGTGTGTGTGTGTGTGTCTGACTGTGTATGTCTGTCTGTGTGTACATGCATCTGTGCATCTTTATGCAAGTGTATATATGTTTATGTTTACATATGTATGTGTGCCGGTGTTTGTCTATATAAGTTAACGTGCTTATTTTATGAATGCGTATGTTCTAACGTACTTTTAAACACACTCGCACATCATGTAAGACGAAACTGAGTATGTATATATGTGCATGTGTGCGTGAGAGACACAACACATATCTGTATGTGTTTGTGTTTGTGCGCGCATGTCTTTGTGCGTGAGTGTGTGTGAGTGCTTTTGTATGTGTGTGTGTGTGTGTGTGTGTGTGTGTGTGTGTGTGTGTGTGAGCAGATGAGCGTGTGCATAAGTGATTTCCGCTCTTACTTTAGGTATATACGTCCAACGCCTGCACCGATCTATCTGTCTATTCATCCGTGTGCGAGGTATATTTGAATATGTCTATATATATATATATATATATATATATATATATATATATATATATATATATATATATATATATATATATATATATATATATATACATACGTACATACATGTACATGTGTGAGTGTGTGTGTGTATGCTTGTCTTTATTTGTGTAGTAGTAGTAGTAGTAGTTGTTGTAGTAGTTGTTGTAAAAAGTGGTTGAGAAAGAAAAGAGACAAATGTATTGGAAAATGGCAGCATACATATTCAATTATGAAACATAAACATGCATTTGTGTAAGTGCAGAAGCTTTAATGAAATTTGCACGTAGTCACACATAAATGTGGCGTTAAAACAAAAAACAAAAAACAAAAAACAAAAAATTGCAATAACAATAACAACAAAACATATACGTACAAAAACAAAACAAATAATAGATTAAAGACAAACAAAACAAAAAACAAAAATGAAATAAAAAGTAAAATAAAATGAAATAAAATAAAGTAAAAAATAAAAGTAAGAGATAAAGAAAGTTGGAGGAAGGGAAAACGGAATACAAAAGATGGCCGAAACCATTAAGTTAATTTCTTCCTGTTTCCTCGAAGGACAATCCGAGGTGGGAAGGAGAGTATTATGCCGCATTCCCCCATTTCATTTTTCCTGCCTCTTTTGCATTTTGTTCACTAACTTTCACTCAAGCTGTCTCTCTCTCCCCTTCCCCCTCTCTTTCTTTCTCTATCTTTATTCCTGTCTCATTCTTTTTACCTCTTTCTCCCTGTTTTTCTCTAATATTCAGCGTCTAAGTTTGACTCTCTTCTTCTCTCTCTGTCTCTGTCTGTCTGTCTCTCTCTTTCTCGCTATTGCACTCCACACTTTCTTCTCTTCAACATCTCTTTTTCTCCCTTTACTATATCTTTTCCTTTTTATCTATCACTCAATCCTTTGCTTTGACCCTTTCTTTTCTCTTCTTACACTTTGCTTTCTATTTCACCATTTCAGCAACTTCTCCCTCGTTTCTCTAAACACTCCATTCTCTCTAAATCTCTGTTTTTATTTCCAATCTATTCCCTATTGTGAGAATTTTTCTCTCTTTTCCTCCTCCTTCCTCTTTTTATTTTTCATCAATACACACACAAATACATATACATATATATATATATACACACATATGTATATAGATATATATATACACACACATATATTTATATATATATACATATATACATACATATTTCACTTAGGCATTGTAATACTTAGTAATCTGGTGTGGAGCTCAATATACGAATGCATCATAATGAAGCGTTAATCATTTACAGAACGTTAATGAGAAAAGTGATGACATGAAACATGATGTGATTTTATGCATGGCTGAAGCTCTGAAGAAGCACTAAGGTGTTACCCAGGCACTTAAATGTGACTCCATTGCATCTTATAGCGGAAACATATGTAAGCTAATGAAGTTCATAAAATAATCGTTCACTCCTTTGTCATCTCATATATATATATAT
>NC_068996.1:15178812-15182544 GCF_001194135.2 Octopus bimaculoides | reverse complement strand
TATATATATATATATATATATATATATATATATATATATGAAATGGATACGCATATACTTATATATATATATATATATCCACTAGGGTATTACAGCTACAGGATCGGCAATATCATACGTGCAACAAACGTACGTACATACCTCAGGCAAAAGAACCAGAAACACGCCTGAGGTCCGCAACTGGAAGATACTGGGCCCATGGTGTCTTTTACCTCACGAAAGAATTTGCATTTCTTCATGGTAAATACTGGGAATTTGCCATAAGAAGTTGAAATATGTTACCAACATATTTCAACCAATCTCAAATTCGCTTCTTCCTCATCACTACTAAGTGTTAATTCCACTGCATACACACAACATAGACAGACACGCACGCACGCATACACACACACACATATACACACACACACACACATCTTATGTCTTGTCTATTTATCTCTCTCTCTGTATCTGTCTATCTATCTATTTATTTATCTATCTACACATACACAAATGTGTATTAAATTGATATTCATCTCTCACTGGATGGAGTACATTTTTTGTTGATTCTACCGCTATTGGATCTATAAATTATATATATATATTTGTGTGTGTGTGTGTGTGTGTGTGTGTGTGTGTGTGTGTGTGTTTACACGAACACAAGTATAAATAATGGTTACATAATCTTACGAATATTCTGATATTTTTCGAATCCATCTTTAATCATAATATTACAAGCAAAAAACAACGCCGGAGAAAAGTTCTCACGCCTTCTCACATAAGCTCATACTCCTATAAATAATATATCCAAAGAGCAGATTGTAACATGTAATGTTTGTACAATCATGCACTCATTGCATATCTTTTCCAGATCTTCTGGGTTTTTTTTTGGTTTTTTTTTTACTCATTATCTTAGCTTATAACCACCACTACCACTATCACTACCTCCGCAACCATCGCCGACATCATAGTCATAGTGTTCGTGGTTGTCCTCTTCATCAGCATCATCATCATCATCATTATCATCATCGTCATCATCATCATCATCATGACCATCGGCGTCATCATTGATTCTTATTATTATTTATATTATTCTTGTTAATTTTTTTTTGTCTTTATTGATATTTTTAATATCGTTTATATTGATTGCTTTCATTACTAATTTTTTTTTTTCTGTTATTCATATTGTTATTGTTGTTATTATTATTGTCATTATTATTATTATTATTATTATTATTATTATTATTATTATTATTATTATTATTAGTATTATCGTTATCATTATCATCATCGCACTTACAATGTTTTTGCCGCCATTTTAATATATTCTTTATACATTATTATTTTTTTCTTCTTGCTCTCACTTTTAATTTGTTTTTGTTTTTAGCTTAATTATTATTTTTTCTTCTATGCATCTTATTTTATTATTTTTATGTTCTGTGTCTTTTATCCTCACCCACACCCACTCTATTACGCTCCCCCCTTCCCTCCTCTCCCAACGTCCATTTACACAATTTCCTTTGATCAAGCCATTCAGTGAATCTGGTATCACAAGTGTTTATTCAACTTCACCCATTTCTTTTGCATTTGTACATTACGGTGATGAAGACCTGTGACCCGCCACGCCTCTTCCGCTTTGCTTCCTCCTCTTTAGACCGCCTCCAGTTTCCTCGCTAGCATTTCTTCTCTCCACCTTCTAACACGATTTCTTTCGTTTTCCTTCTATCACTTCATCTTCCAATCTTTATCATTCCCTCTCCTCCCTTTTCTCTCTAGCTCTCCACTTCTCACTCACCTCTTTCTCTCTCTTTCTCTTCATTCTTATCTATCGTTCTTTTTTTCTTTCTCTTGCTCTTTAGCTTTCTGGCTTATTATGTTTTTAATGAAAAAAAGATCACTTTATCATCTTATATCTTTCTATTTCTGATCAACTTCTTATCGATTTGTTTCATTTATTTCTCCTTCACATTTTCTTACTTTCTCTCTCATTCTCAGTCGCTCCTTCCCTCCTGTTCTCTCTCGCTCTTTTTCTGTCTCTCCTTCTCTCTCTCTTTATCTGTCTCTATATTTTTCAGTTCTTTCCTAGTCTTTATGTATATTTTTATCTATTTCATAATTTTATTTATCACTAATTCCCTCTCTCTCTCTCTCTCTCTCTCTCACACACACACACACACACACACACACACACACACATACATTCTCTTTCTCTGTCTCCGTCTGTCTGCCTCTCTCCTTCTTTCTCACTCTCCTTCTCTCTCCATCTCGCTCACACTCTCTCCATCTCGCTCACACTCTCTCCATCTCGCTCACACTCTCTCCAGCTATCAATCTGTTTGTCTATCTATCTCTCTCTCTATCCATCAATACTTGATTTCTTTTATCATACACATTTCTACTAGTTTCTTTCTCTCTCCCTCTCACTTCTCCTCCTCCACCTCTCCCGCTCTCTAATTATATATCTATCAGCCTCTGTCTACTTCCTCTTTTCTTTCTTCCCGTTTTGTCTTTCCTTTTTCTTCTACTAAATTCCACTTATTTTATGCTTGATAAATTCTTACATTCTCATCTTTAACATCACACAACACTAGCACACATAAACACAAACGCACACACATACAAAGCCCATACACGTACACAAACAACCACAGAAACACTTCCATACATAGATAAGCGCATAAACTACACACTTCTCAGCCTCCTCTCAAACAAACCGCCATATTTCGTGTTCAGCCATTACATGTTCACTTCGTTTATTGATCATAGATTTCTTGTTTCATTGCGATACTATCTTAACACAATACATTTATTCCTCATTTGATGTGTTCACCCACAGCGTGTTCTCTTTATAGTAGTCATTGCTTTAGAGTGTAAAGGGATCTCGCGTCAAATTTCGATAAATTCCGAATATTCCTTCCACTTCTTTGATCGGTAGAACTGCCTATTCATGGAATTTTGGTGTGAGAGGTGGTGTATTCTGCAGACGTGTATTCCCTTGGCGCAATCATAAGGCAATCTACATAGAAAATGATACTCTGTGCGCGCGCGCGCGCGTGTGTGTGTGTGTGTGTGAGACAGAGAGAGAGAGAGAGATAGAGAGTGTGTGTGTGTGCGCATGTGTGCTGGCTTTCAAATCATAATGTCCAAATGTGCATGTACGTTTATGTATCCATGTATGTGAGCGTGTGTATGTGTGTGTGTGTGTGTATGTGTGTGTGTATATAAATATATATGTATAGAAATATATATAGAGAGAGGAAGATAGAAACATATATAGATAGATAAATAGATAGATAGATAGATAGATAGATAGAAAGGTAGGTTGGTAGGTAGGTAGGTAGGTAGGTAGATAGGTAGGTAGACAGGTAATAAGGTAGGCGGGTGGGTAGGTAGGTAGGTACGTACGTACGTAGATAGACAGACAGACAGACAGACAGACAGATAGATAGATAGAAAGATAGATAGAAAGATAGATAGATAGATAGATAGATAGATAGATAGATAGATAGATAGATAGATATGGATGTATGCTGGTAAATATATATATATATGTAAATATATATAATCACATATATATATTATATATATATGTATGTGTCTATATGTAAATGTATGTAGATATGTATGTATGTATATAAATATGTGTGTGTATGTATAAATATATGTGTATGTGTGTTTGTGTATAAATACATATGTTGAGATATGCGCATGTATAATATACACAAACAGATAAATCTCTCTCTCTCTCTCTCT
>NC_068996.1:15177716-15178229 GCF_001194135.2 Octopus bimaculoides | reverse complement strand
GTGTGTGTGTGCGTGTGCGTGTTTGTGTGTGCGTGTGTGTGTATGTGTGTGTGTGTGTGTATGAACACAGAGGCGTTCATGCATTGTTAGCATGACTGCATATTTCACATTTCACAGTCATCTATATTTGTCGCGCTGTCAACCTCAGCTGATACAATCAGTGCAGCCACATTGTGTGTTGTCATGACTAGACCTTTTTATCACATCCACTCTCTAGCCAACCGGCTTTTACATAATTTGTCTCAGCGGTTTTTGCACAGCTCATAAATATCTTGGTTCGAGCCTAAATTATGCGACATTTTATAGAGATGCAGCACTCTGGGATCGAATCTACTCACCCAACCCGTTTATGAAGCGAACTCAATCATTCATCGAGACATTTTATTATTATTATTATTATTATTATTATTATTATTATTATTATTATTATCATTATTATTATTATTATTATTATTATTATTATTATTATTATTATTATTATTATTATTATTATTATTATTATTATTATTATTA
>NC_068996.1:15171064-15177035 GCF_001194135.2 Octopus bimaculoides | reverse complement strand
TTTATACCATCTTTTTTCTGTTGTTATTCCATAGTGTTGGCATAGCTTCCAGTGTATATAGGTCCCACCTCGTCGTATCTGTGATTATTATTATTATTATTATTATTATTATTATTATTATTATTATTATTATTATTATTATTATTATTATTTATGAAAACAGATACTTTTCTCTCCGGTCAAGCCCTCATTAACTTTTTCAAATTGTATTTGAAAAGGAGAGTGACGGTAGAGAGGGAAGTTCTGCTCCTGAATAAATTTGTTTAAAGGTGGGTGTATGTGGCGAGGATGGCCCGTGTGAACGGGCCTACCCTGAACTTACGTTTGTAAACCGGAAGAGTTGAGAAGGAAAGAGGCGCCTGCTGAGGTGCACCTAGCGGTCGGTATAACTAGGTTGTGTGGGGTTCTGCGGTGTTTTCCCAGTGAGGAAACTCCCCACTTTTAGGGGATCTTTTATTGCTTAATTGCTTTGTTATTTGCATTTTGTGCCTTATTGTATACACGGCATTGCTCAGCCCCTCATTTGTCCCTTGTATTGCATTGTCTCTGTTTGCTCTATGTTCGACCTTTGAGGCCAATTAACGAAACTACTACTACTACTACTACTACTACTACTACTACTACTACTACTACTACTGACACCACCACCACCACCACTACTACTACTACTACTACTACTACTACTACTACTACTACTACTACTACTACTACTACTTATAGTTATTATAATTTGTTGTGAAACACTGCAGTAATAAATGTCTCGTACTTGTACTGATTTGTAGTATATAAAATTAAGGACTGCCGTCTTTGAAAAGCTAAGTCAAGCTGGATAACGTAATCTTCGTTGAATGAAATATATACAAACACAGAACGAGGTGGTCACGTTGAAACGCTTTACGATTAACACCAGTGTTGATTTGTCATAGAAAGTTTTAAAAGCACTGGGCGTGACAGTTTCTGACGCAGTCATAGCTGTGTGGTTAAGAAGTTCGTTTTGCAAACATTTGGTTTTGGACTCAGTTCCGCTCTGTGGCTCCGTGGGCAAGTGTCTTCTGTTTTAGCCTCAGCCTAACCAATGACTTGAAGCTCTCTTGAAGCCCATCTTACGTGTATGTATGTGTGTCTGTTTGATTGTGTTCCCCGGCCCA
Organism: Octopus bimaculoides; assembly: GCF_001194135.2. Lineage (NCBI taxonomy): Eukaryota > Metazoa > Mollusca > Cephalopoda > Octopoda > Octopodidae > Octopus > Octopus bimaculoides. Next base: position 15,175,887 of record NC_068996.1, on the reverse strand, counting down.
CTGCTTGACGTCAGGCTTTCGGTTGTTTACATCCTCTTAACTTAGAAATTCTCTACATAAGACCAAAATACAATTTGTTTGATTTGACACTTCTATAGGCGGGGCCTCAGCTTGGCCATTGTCCAATGACTGAAGCACGTAAAAAGTAAAAGGGGGGCATATGGCATAGTGGTTAACAACGCGGGCTACTAACCCCCAAATTCCGAGTTCGATTCCAGGTAGTGACCTGACCTGAATAATAATAATAATAATAATAATAATAATAATAATAATAATAATAATAATAATAATAATAATAATAATAGTAGTAGTAGTAGTAGTAGTAGTAGTAGTAGTAGTAGTAGTAGTAGTAGTAGTAGTAGTAGTAGTAGTAGTAACATCGAAACATACCTTAGGAATGAGAACCCAGGTTCAAAATTTCCCCAAGACACCTGATGAAGGCTGGAGGGTATATCAGCCGAAACGTTGTGTTCACAACAAACAAGACGAGGACAAATATCTGTCAAACGTAAATAATATAAATAAAGTAAAATGTTTGTTCTCTGTCTTTGCTTCGACTGGTTTTTATTTAGGTTATAATTTTCTTTTCGTTATAGTATTACTAATTACTGATGCCATTTTAAACATATTATTTCCGCCATTTATTGTCACCCATTGCTAGATGCCGTCATCACCAGTATTATTATCATCACAATCATTATAATGTGATCAGCTTAATCACAACCGTTGCCGTCGTCGTCGTCGTCGTTACTATAGCGTTATTGCTGTGCATAGTGGTTGTAGTGGATGTGGAGGCACTCATCGTCGTCATCCTCATAATCTTTAGAGAGGATACAACAAAATACCTAACGGTATTTTTTCAGGTTCTCTGTGCTTTGAGTTCAAAATCCGAGGAGGTGTCCATAACAGCGGATTTGTGAAATTGTGAGAGCTGATTTATTTCATCTAGTTGTACTTGGAATTCTTGGGCTGTTACATTAATCGGTGGCTCAGTTTAATTACTACTACATTGTTCTTATCTACCTTTATCACATTCCTCACTTAGAGTAAACAGCACCTGCTGCACCCTGGGTGTCTTCAGCCAAGTCCACTCTGTTGTAAGCAAAGACCACCAGCTTGGTCCTTCAGTACCTTTAGTAGAGCTCACTCTGCTGTAAATGTTCTGACCAACTAATTGGTTTCTTTCCTTCTTCCCATCAGTCTTAGAAACCCTGCAAAAATAAAAGGTCGTGGATGTTGCTGTTCCCTCCATTACAAAATTCTGAACAAATATTGAGTATATAAAAGAGAAAAAGCTTAAAGAAAACCCTGAAACAATATCAAGATCTTTGTTTTTCCGGCCGTTTCTCTCTCTCTCTCTCTCTCTCTCTCTCTCTCTCTCTCTCTCTCTCTCTCTCTCTCTCTCTCTCTCTCGGTCTTTCCTAGCTTACTAGATCGTCCGCAACTGGTTACTTGCTGGGTAAACAACCATCCTCCTCCGTAGAACATTGCTGGAATGGTGGCAGAATTAATTTATCGTTAGATTGGTGTATTAATATAAATTAGTTTAAAAACTTTTATTGGCGTCAAGTCTTTGAGCGAAGATCTTTCGAAAATGTATTATAAAAATGTAATAAATAAAAATAAACATAACCAGAACTTGCATAAATTTAAATATTTTAAAGTAATTTTTTTCCCTACGATATTGATGTGCAGAAGAAATAAAAGATAGCAAATCTTCAGAGAGTCCATTTCACTATTTCGTAATGACTCTTTGGAGAAAACGTACCTAACCCCTTTCTCTAGTTAACTGCTGTGCCGATGATGCTCAGTGAGATAGAAATATGGGTCAATTTAAGGCGGCGAGCTGGCAGAAACGTTAACACGCCGGGCGAAAGGCTTCGTAGTATTTTGTATGTCTTTATACGTTCTGAGTTCAAATTCCGCCGAGATCGACTTTGCCTTTCATCCTTTCGGGGTCGATAAATAAAGTACCAGTTACACACTGGGATCGATATAATCGACTTAATGCATTTGTTTGTCCTTGTTTGACCTCTTGTGGGTAGTAAAGAAATAAGAAATATGTGTCAATACTGTCCTCTAATTTTCAGACAATCAGACTATTAATGGCATATCCATTTTAGAAAATTAAAGATTCTTGAGATTTTCTAAGCTTTCTGTTTCGAGGTTGGTACCAAAGTGAAGATGATTTAAAAAAAAAAAAAAAACAGAAGCTTTTTATCTCAATTGTTATCTAATGCTACTTTACTCGTCATTGTTTTACAAATGCACACCATTGGCCACTTCAAGTTAATTCCCCTTGCTTATTTTCACTTCATTGGTATATACACACAGATACATTCAAACACACACACACACACGCACACACATACACGTAAAATTACATCGTCGAGTTGATTCGTAAATGTAGCCAGGACGTTCCGTTGATTGGATGATTTAGCTTTTTTTATTTCCATTGATTTGTGAAAATGCGTAATGCTAAGCATACACTTTGATGCAAACACGTCCGTATAAATTCTTGCATACTTAAATACCACATCAAGAAGGTTGTGGAACGGCTGTTATCATATAGAAATCGTATAGAATTTTTTTTTATTGGCACTACGTCGCTTACGACGTCGAGGGTTCCAGTTGATCCGATCAACGGAACAGCCTGCTCGTGAAATTAACGTGCAAGTGGCTGAGCACTCCACAGACACGTGCACCCTTAACGTAGTTCTCGGGGATATTCAGCGTGAAACAGTGTGACAAGGCTGACCCTTTGAATTACAGGCATAACAGAAACAGGAAGTAAGAGTGAGAGAAAGTTGTGGTGGAAGAGTACTGCAGGGTTCGCCGGAGCCTCGTGGAGCTTTAGGTGTTTTCGCTCAATAAACACTCACAATGCCCGGTCTGGGAATCGAAACCGCGGTCCTATGACCGCGAGTCCGCTGCCCTAACCACTGGGCCATTGCGCCTCCACTCATATAGAAAAATATATATATGTCTTCAACTCTAACACCTCCTTACGTTATGCTATGTATGGTTATCTTTAAGAATTAAAGAATAACTTTTTACTGTTTATATCATTGTCGTACGCCACCTATTTGCTTTTAAATGACCTGTGATAGGTCAGTGTAATATAACTTTACTATGAAGTGCACAGCACTGTTGAAGCTACTCTTCACAACCTATTCACGTTTTGAACTGCGAATTCAGTATCACATCCACTCGGCCAGCGATAACTCCTGATTAGACAGAATAGAAAGAGATTGCTTCGTCTGATAATTAAAAATTTAGAAAGATTAATGATAAAGTTAAGAATTTACTCATAAATCCAGTACATAAATCAACAATTTTGGAACGGAATTATTAAATACGCAACATATATAAACCTAATATTAATTATCGTTTTCATAATTAACGATGTCATATCGCGATGCTACAGACAATGCGGGTCTGAGGTGAAATCACATTTAATTCTACATGAGCAAATATGCTTGTGTTTAAAAGAAAATAAATAGAATTTATTTTCAAGCTACAGTAATATCTCTCTGGTGATATCTAAAACGGCGTACACATATCAGTTCTATCATTATTTAAGTTTTCTTGAACAGTGGATGAAATGAAATTCTAAATGTGAACAAATGTGCCTTAAGAAGAGAAGAGTGCAACTGGATTTAATTTATATCATCTGGCTATCGTCAGGGGGTAGATAGGGAGATAAACCTATAGAAACGGACTTTAGATAAATAACAAATTGTTAATTAGCCATGTAATATTACAAACATGGGTAAAAATACGAAGTGGTTGGTTTTATACTCCGCACATTTTGGCTAAATGCATCAACACAATAAATGAAACGTGTAGAAACATAATAAACAGCCTCTCTCTCTCCATCTATCTCTTTCTTTCTCCCCATCCCTCTCTGTCTTTCTCTCCCTCTTTATCTCTCTCTCCGTATACAAATAGCATGAACATATATTTAAACGTAAACATATATATATAGGTATGTATGCATATATCTATTTATCTATCTATCTATATCTATCTATCTATCTATCTATCTATCTATCTATCTATCTATCTATCTATCTATTTATCTATCTGTCTGTCTGTCTGTCTGTCTGTCTGTCTGTCTGTCTGTCTGTCTGTCTGTCTGTCTACCTATATATATATATATATATATACATGGAAAAAAAAAGTCAAGGTAGGAAATGCTAAAATAATTTTATAAAAAACATTTCAGTACCAGTTTCGGTCATTGAGACTTTTTCAACTGTAAGTATGGAAAACAATTAAATTTTGGAAAAATTAAAAGAAAAGTTTTTAAAGAGCACACACAAATATTAAAAATGGTACATTCAAGAGGTAGTGGGATGTTAAATGGTCAAGTGATCTGGGAGTGGCTCATTGAGGATTGAAGCCTTGTTATTGGATTTGGTAGACAGACACTGAAAGAAACCAGGTAAATGAAAAGAAAAGTAAGAAACCCAGAATCTTCGTTCTCTTTGACCATAAAAAAAAAACAGCATTAATATAGCTCGTGCAGAATTATATTACAGAAAGGAAGCCAAAGTCTGTGAGGTATTTATTCAGTCCGTAGCGGATGGTATCTTCGATTTCGACAAAAGAAACCGGTGCATGTGTTAGCATTTGCTAATAATTTCGGATCTAGGATTAAGTGGCATGGTGGAATTCTTGTGCTTAGAAAGATGTACAATAATCGAGGACAGTTATAACTGCCTCTCCTAAACTCCTAAACATCTTTTTTTTAAAGGTCTCAAATCTTCTGGAATGCATCTTGTATACACGTGTATATATATATATATATATATATATAT
>NC_068996.1:15169470-15171054 GCF_001194135.2 Octopus bimaculoides | reverse complement strand
ATATATATATATATATATATATATAATATATATGTATATATACATATAGATAAACTACTATTCAAAACTATAAAGCCACATGTTTTTAAAAATTATTGAGAAATTTAGCTTTGTATTTAAGTGGACTAAGTGTCATAATACTTTGGAAATGGCTATTGTGTGAATTCTTTGAAATGTAAACCTTGCACCTTTATTATCACATTACAACACCTGATTTCCCAAATTTCCCTAGCACATCAAATCTTCAAAACTATAAAGCCACTAATACATTTTCAATTTTTTCCAGATTGTTTCGGAAAATATTCGACTTAATTGTATTCTACGTGATCCAGATGACATTTCAAGTATGCCTAAAGCTACAAAACTTTCCAAAAGTGAATAAGGGAAGATTTTTGCACTGAATGTGGAAGGAATGAGTAAATGGAAGATTGCCATGAAGATTCGATGAAGCAGAACGTTCATTGGGGCTACAGAAAGGATGAAAGGGCCATTGTCAGCAGTGTGGAGAAGTCACACTGCTCTTAGTTTCCAAAATCAAGGCATCAGCAAGAGTAGAGTAGGATCCTCGACACATGCCACAAGAAGAATGATTTTGAACTATGGTTTCTATCTGAAGAAGCGGCTAGGATGTCCGTTATTGTCCCCTTCCCACAAATCTGTTAGATTGGTGTTTACTCGGCAGAATCAGACTAGGGATGGTGAATGGACCAGAGTTCTGTTCCCTGATGAAAAATAGAATTTGGATGACCCCGACGGTTATATGAATCATTGGACAGATAAATGTATACAAAATTATATTTATTCCAAGTGACAGAACAATGGAGGTCTTATAGTGTGGGGAGCAGAATCTGCCTATGGGAAGCTACCATTTGGAAGCTGTCATCATGGATAGCCGTTTCAATGCTGCACGATACATCGATATGTTGTACGGGGAAGGAAGAAGGCTCCCTGGCGAGAACTTTTACATTTCAACAGGACAACGCTTATATTCATAAAGCAAAGACAACTTTGGATTTCCCCCATGCAATTGGGGTTGAAGTCATGCCGTGTCGAACAAGAAGATCCGACCTTAATCCTATAGACAATACTTGGGGATATCTCGTAAATATTCTGTACAGGGAAGGCAAGCAGTATTCATCTGTTGATGAACTTGAAACAACAATAAAGAAGGCCTGGGAAGAGCTTCAGCTTGATCTGCTGCAGAAGGTGATTGGGAGCATGAAGTCACATATTTTTGAAGTGATTCAGAAAAGTGGCGGCCAAACACGCTATTGTTGATATATTGCATAAGAATATCTTTGAAACATATCATAATTTTCATGTTTTGCATCATCTTTGCAACATTTTTCAACCTGGCATTATAGTTTTGAACAGAAGATTTCTGGATCTGTATGTTCTCTTTTTCAATTATTATCTAATTTATTTTTGGATTTCAGTAAGTTTGAATATTGCAATTCCTTCAGTTTCATTTCCTATCTAGAGGTGAGCTTCATGAATTTGGGTAACATAGTTCACCAGAAAAACAAAACAAAACAAAAAAAACCCAGACTGTACTCTTTTTACTTTTGAAGAGCAGTTTCCCCT
>NC_068996.1:15166449-15168902 GCF_001194135.2 Octopus bimaculoides | reverse complement strand
GTGTATTAGTTTAACACTCGGGAAGAATGGAAAAGTCTACACGCATGTAAGGAGAGTGAGACTCACTGTAAAAATGATAGTGAGGAAAAGCGAGAGAAAAACAATTGAATTAGTGCCGACAGAAAGATGCATCACCTGATAGTCAGACATTACAATCTATACACAATAATTTCCAGTAATAAAGCGTTTGTTTCGACCTTTATTTCGTAACTCCATAAAGGCTATTTTATTTATTTTGCATACTTTTAAAACCTTGCTGGAACGTCACAAGGGTAGTACTTGCCGGGATCACTTATAAACATCACACACATTTCTCTTAATAGGCATAGTGAAGGCAAGGCAGTGAGCTGACAATATCGTTGAACATACCGGATTAAATGCTAAGCAGCATTTCTTCCGACATTACGTTCTGAGTTAAAATGCCAACGGGGTCGATTTCACCTTTCTTCACTTCGGGATCGATAAAAAATGTACCAGCTGAACATCGGGGTCGATGTGATCGACTTTTTCTCACTCCTCAGACTATTGGCCCTGTCTCAAAATTTGAAATCCACAGTGTAGCCAAGGTGGTGCGCAGGCAAAATCGTTAAGAACGCCATATTAAATGCTTAGTGATATTTTTCCGGCTCTTTACGTTCTGAGTTCATATCCCACCGAGGTCATCCATGGTTTCCCTCCTTATGGAGTGAATAAAATAAAGTACTAGCTAAGTCCTGCTGTCGACGTATTCAACAAAGCCATTCCCTTGAAATTGTTGGCCTTGTGCCAACATTTGAAACAAAATTTTCGCAGATTAGAATTACATTTAGTCATATTCTTAAAAGTTGTAGTCGCGACATAATGTAATCTTAGATAGACTTTCCTTAGAAGTAATCTGCCTCACCGTGGAGTGAATAGGGGGGAATAATCTCCCTCTAGGTCAAACCCATCGGATTTTAGATTACCTACGGCTAAAGAACAACATCGAACAAAAACCACCGGATTAATTAGTCTTCACTTCTAAATACAGTTAAATAGATTTATTAGCTCTCCTTACATGAACTTTACAATATTTCAAAATGTTTCCCAGTGGAAATAAATATTTGCTTACCCATTTAGCGTTGACTGCCGGGTAAAAAAATGAGTACTCGATAACGTACTAAGATGAATAAAATTTTAGTTGGGTGGAAGTTTCGCCTTACACAGCGTCTTGAGAAAGTTACGACTAATAAAATATTTATTTATTTATTTATTTATTTATCTAAGGAAGAACCATTATGTCATTGTAGTTTAGGAATTAAGTCCTTGGCTTCCATAGACAAAGTCGATTGATTCCCTGTTGTAGCACGGATTAGATTCTTTAATCCGCTAATGTCCTTTTTTAAATACACGATTGCCATATATAACATTCAAACGCCCTGCAATAGACCATGTCTCGATAATTTAAGCAGCCATTACTAACTCTCTACTTCTATTCAATTTTTTTTCACTTTTATTTATTTATTTATTTATTTATTTATTTATTTATTCGTTTATTTATTTAGGGATTTTCCCCCAGCTTTAATTTCTCTCATCTAAATAAAGTAAAGCTACATCTCTGGTGTCATCATGGTCTTCTTCTTCTTCTTCTTCTTCTTCTTCTTCTTCTTCTTCTTCTTCTTCTTCTTCTTCTTCTTCTTCTTCTTCTTCTTCTTCTTCTTCTTCTTCTTCTTCTTCTTCTTCTTCTTCTTCTTCTTCTTCTTCTTCTTCTTCGTCTCCTCCTCCTCCTGCTCCTCCTCCTCTTTCATCGTCGCTGTCGTAGTCATCTTCTTTCTCTTCCCCTTCTCTCTCCAGCGCGTCCAGTTCCTCCACCTCTTTCTTCCGTTAAACGTCGTCATCATAATCATCAATATCATCATCATCGCCATCATTAGGAACTCTCTCCAAATGGATATATAAATATGTATTTTTTATAAAAGCATGTATGTGTATGTATGTGTGTGTGCGTGTGTGTGCGTGTGTGTGTGTGTGTCGTTGCGTGCAAGTTATTCGTTTGAAAATATTCCTGCTGGCCATCTTACTACCCATCATATCCTTAGCATTCTCACGATACCCTAATTTCGCAATTCTTGAGTGCAAGTTTAAATTTATTATTTCCGTTATAGGAAAGCGTATATTTCCAGCCATGTAGTTTAACAGCTTCATTATAATTTTCAGCGTAACTTGAAATATGCTTTCATTAGCCGAAAAATTAGAGATCCTTTTATATACACCCAAGTGTAATATATATATATATATATATATATAAATATAGATATATATATTATTCTTTATATCAACTCAAAATACATCACTTTAACATGGAATTTCTACCCCTTAACCGGGTATAATATCCCAGTTTTTGTGTGATTTTTGCTAGCCTGGTAACTATTAACATATCTGCATTATCGAAGTTTTTCAACTAAGATAATATTGATATATGCATAAATTAATAT